>NC_047657.1:18203889-18327152 GCF_902201215.1 Prunus dulcis | reverse complement strand
TTTGAAATTCATCCGAAATTTGAACCCAAATTTATCTGAAATTTGAACCCAAATTTATCTGAAATTTGAATTTTGAAATTCATTCGAAATTTGAACCCAAAAATTTATCTGAAATTTGAATTTTGAAATTCATCCAAAATTTGAATCCAAAAATCTTATCCGGAAATTTTATTTGATTATGAATAGTCTTGACACGTAGGAACCCGGAAATCTTATCTGAAAATATTACCCAAATTAATTATTTGCATTAAAAAATAAGAGGAAAAAATAAAAAAATGAATAGTAATTGCCCTTAGCCATGGCAACGGGTGGAAACACAAATTACTATTTGCAAGGGCAACCACTATTCACGTGAATAGTAGCTGCCCTAGCTCCACCATTGCCATGGCTAAGGGCAAATGGGTGGAGTTACTCTAATCTCTTGAACTCCTGTGGTTCAAGAGATCAGAACATATATATATATATATATGCAAGTTGATATTTTGCATGCAATGTAAAATGTCAACCACATAAAAAGAAGAAAGCTTGACAACACCACCATATTGCACTAATCGTACGTACGTATTCTTCTTGGGCTTTTCCTTCACAGGGACACTTATCCCTTGCATTAAAAATAGGTGCTGCTGTTCTAAATGAGCGATTTATCACTCAATCATCCATTTATAATCACTCAACATAACATAAGAGAGCAGTGAATCCAAGTCCTCTGCCTTCAAATTAATAGTTGCTAAATTTGTTTTGTGGTTTTGAAAATTTTCAACTAGAATTCGATCGGGTCGGCATAGATATAGCAAAGATTATGCTTAACAAGGAAGCTAATTAGTATATAAGATAATTAAGGTGATGAGTTTCAACCTTGTTTATACTAATTGACTTTGGTATAAAGTCATAAGCAGAGATTACAATTCACAAGTACCTAGAATTAAGAAGAAACGCGTTGAGCTTTGACTTTAAGTGCCCTTTTCTTTGTCTTATTGCTTTCCATTTCCAGAGAGGAAGTTGTTCCACTGCTACTTGCAACTTCACAAGCTCTTCATGCTTAAATATCTCGAATTCATTTTTATTTGCTTATTAGTAATAATATAGAAAACGATACACTGGGTACGTACAAATTATATATATCTAAAACGTGTGTGCGAATGGAAAACCAAAAAACAAAAAAAACAAAACAAAACAAAACATAGGGGAGATTCAAAATAGTGCAGACAACTTCCCAGCAAATTATAAGGCAACCGCATGCTCAAGGGGGGAGCCACTTTGGGACCAATGCAGTCTTAGCTGCCACTCAAATTTTATTATCAAAAAAGAAAGTAGTGTGCTGTTTTTGCAACCCATACTAATTAATATATTTATTTTACCGCGTGGGGCCCTACCCAGCCAGACGTAAGTTCCTCCAAGACTACGCCTTCTTTTGCAAACCCATTCCCAAAAGTTTTAATAAAACTATTATTATTATATTACCTTTTTAACACAAATTGCTAAAAGGCAAAGAGATTTTAATCCATTTTTCTATTTTTTTGGCAAGAGCAAACTTTCTCATTGTTTGAGAATTTTTCTCTCAAACTCAATATTATATTATTAAATTTTAAAATTAGGTTAATTCAAAGATGAATGATTACTTGATTTCATATATTTATAAAAATATTTTTAATAGTAAAGATGACGTGGTTGTTATATAACGATTTCAAAATATGAAAATCTTTCGAGGACAATTATGAATTGTAATGATTTTTTTTTTTTGGGTCAAAATTATGATTGTGATGAATAGACAATATTATTTTTGATGTTTTGGTATGTCTTGAGTTTGAATTTTTTTAAATTTATATTTTCAACAAATGAGGTGTAATAAGTGGGACAAAAGATGAGTGAGAACATACAATTTTTAACAAAAAGAGTGTAAGTGTACAACTCCCATAATTTATCTTCTTGAACCCATTGGCATGCAGAAAACAAAGAAAAGCGAGTTGAAATTCGTTAATTATTCTGAAGATTTAAAACCTTTAATTGTCCAGCTCTCCTGTAAATACCAATCAGTCAGAGAATTTATTCCAACTTTCATTGATCTGATACAATTGGCAATAGTGGTTAAAATCCAACATATATAATTATGCAAAAGTGGTCAAACTCAAACACACTGGAATCAAATGAAATTTTTTAACTTTTTGGCAGCGATTGAATCCAACTTTTTACAAGAAATATGAACCACCCAATAACAAGAGCTGCCAACCTTTTTTTGGCAGAGATTGGATGTGAATACAAACTAGTGGAGACAACCTTTCATAAGCAGAGGTTACAACTTAAAGTAAATACAAACTAGTGCTCAAACTAAATTGTTACTAGGCACTTGGGGTGCGTCATGCATTGTGTCAGCTTCCTTTCTTTCTTAGGAACTTCAAGGTTGAAATTGCTGCGAAAAATTAACTTCCACCACCTGCGTGTATATATATATATATATATATATATATATATATATATATATATATTTTCCCCATCCAGTTCCATAATCACAAATCGCTTAAGCCACACACCTCATCTTCTATATCCTATACAAAAGCCTTTTACGCACCCTTTTGATCACCATGAAAACAATGTACACTATCAAATTAATGGTGTTTATATTGCTGATCATTTTCACAGCCAAATTACCTCCTGCTGTAGCAGCTGCTCGGCCTTTGGATGACATGAAGCCCGCGGCAGCCACGTTTGGTTCGAAGGTGGTGTATCGACCACAAGCTAGAGGTCCAGCGCCACCTGGTGGCCCTAACCCATGCACTCATATTCCCCGTCGGGGCAACGGGGGTTGCAACTGATTGATTATAAGCAATGAATCAAAATCAAATTACTCATAATCATCTGCTCCAGCCCTTGATCTACAACAGTCACACGCAACTTGGTACAGTGAAACAGCGTATGACTATATATAGCTGTAAAAAAATACATATATTAATTGGGAAAAAGGATAGTTCATGCAGATTGATCACTTATCTGTATGGTATCCTTGGTAGTATGAATTTCATTCCATATGTGTACAAATCCTCTAGTTAGTATTATGTAAAGTATAACTTAAGCCTTTAATGAATTACTTTCCTTTCCTTTCTTCTTAACGTTTTGCATTTATTCTTCTGTTTCTTGATATTGTTTTTTTTTTTGGGTATATATTGCTTCTTCAGTCTGATTATCCATGTTTTTGTTTCAGTTTTACCCAACGAAATGCGTTTGTTTTGCACATTTTAGATGACAAGAACTTCAGATATGGATGATTTTTGGCATGGATAACCCTTGAAGGATAACTTAAAATTCCGATGGTTAAAATGCATTATTGGGTACTTAAGAAGGACGTGTACATGTTCCTTACAATAAGAATACATAAAAAATAAAAATTCTATATATATACCTTGGAACAAAAGCCCATCGTACTCAAACCATATATCAGGATGACATTTTTATTTTGTCCACTAGGTAAGGTCACCCTTCATTGTTTCATTCAATTCTCGAAACCAAATTGAGCTTAGCTATATGAGCATATACTACTATTTCATCTTTAACCAATTTGAATTAGCTCTTCTTAATTAATGGCGATGAAATAAATAATGAACACAATTTCAACAAACCACAAAATAACTATTTTTTAATAAATATTATCGATAGTCTAAACTATAAGGAGAGGGGGTTTCTCAAATACACACACACACACTACTAATTAAGGTGTTATGAGAGTTCAAACCTGGGATCTCTATATTTTTTATATATAATATTGTCAATAGTCTAAACCACAAAGAGAGAGGCAAAATAACTACTATTTCCATCCTTAACCAATATGAATTAGCTCCTCAATTAATTATTTGTTTGGTTAATATAATTTATTTTTAATGACTGATTAGCAATGTTAATGAATAAAAGCCTCGCATTAGTTAAACCTAGTAGTCATTTTCACACACACACACGCGACAACACCACCATATTGCACTAATCGTACGTACGTATTCTTCTTGGGCTTTTCCTTCACAGGGACACTTATCCCTTGCATTAAAAATAGGTGCTGCTGTTCTAAATGAGCGATTTATCACTCAATCATCCATTTATAATCACTCAACATAACATAAGAGAGCAGTGAATCCAAGTCCTCTGCCTTCAAATTAGTAGTTGCTAAATTTGTTTTGTGGTTTTGAAAATTTTCAACTAGAGGATTCGATCGGGTCGGCATAGATATAGCAAGGATTATGCTTAACAAGGAAGCTAATTAGTAGATAAGATAATTAAGGTGATGAGTTTTAACCTTGTTTATATTAATTGACTTTGGTATAAAGTCATAAGCAGAGATTACAATTTACAAGTAACTAAAATTAAGAAGAAACGCGTTGAGCTTTGACTTTAAGTGCCCTTTTGCTTTGTCTTATTGCTTCTCATCATTTCCAGAGAGGAAGTTGTTCCACTGCTACTTGCAACTTCACAAGCTCTTCATGCTTAAATATCTCGAATTCTTTTTTATTTGCTTATTACTAATAATATAGAAAACGATACACTGGGGATGTACAAATTACATATATCTAAAACGTGTGCGAATGTAAAAAAGAAAAAGAAAAAAAGGGAAGATTCAAAATAGTGCAGACAACTATTCCCAGCAAATTATAAGGCAACCGCATGCTCGAGGGCAGGGCCACGTTGGGACGAGTGCAGTCTTAGCCAGCACTAAGTTTTTATTATAAAAAAAGAAAGTAGTATGCTGTTATTGTATAACCCATGTTAATTAACATATTTATTTTACCACGTGGGGCCCTACCCAGCCAAACTTACTCTCGCTGTTTGTGAATTTTTCTCTCAAACCCAATATTATATTATCAAGTTTTAAAATTAGGTTAATTCATAGATGAGTGATAATTTGGTTGCATATATTGAGAAAAATATTTTTAATAATATAGATGACGTGGTTGTTATGAACAATTTCAAAATATGAAAACTTTTTGAGGGAAATTATGAATTATAATGATATATATATATATATTTTTTTTGGGGGGTTAAAATTATGATTGTAATGAATAAACAATATTATTTTTGATGTTTTGGCATGTCTTGAGACGATTTTTTTATTATTTATATTTTGTGAGAAGCCCCACATACATAAAATTCTGACTTCGCTATTGCGCACTGGTGCTGCATATATAGGTTGAATTTTTTTTCTTTTTTCTTTTGTGATATTATCTCAAACTTGTGACTGGACAGAATTAAGTGCGTCATGCAATGGGTCAGCGTCATTTTTCCTATGAATTTCAAGGTTGAAATTCCTGGGAAAAATTCACTTTCTCCCCACTTGTAGTGAAAGTTGAAACTAAACCGTGTCGTTTTACAATTTGTGTGCGAGAGAAGATGGTTGATGAGTTTTGTGTTCTCAAAACTTGATGGGCAGGCCAGCCATTTCCTGGGAAATTTTATTAAATTTACATACATCATTCTCTACGAATGCTCATGGAAATTGTCCTTGGCCATACCTTGTCATCTGGGAGTTAACCCAAACCACACAAACAAATCAAAATTAAGGGAACTAAGGAAAACATATGTCACACAGATCACACGTACGTGTTTTTCATTCTGATGAGCATGGCACTAATCCCAGGCATTACGTATACATTTGTGTCCTCTTTGGTGAGTAGGAGGAGGAGAGCAAGGAAATAAAACATAGTTGCGTTACAATTGTCGTTTTGCAGCATGCTTGCCATATACGCCAATGCCATACTTTGCTCTACATGGAGCCAACTTTCGTCACCAAGCAAGAGGATAAATTAGTCATTCGAATTGTACCTTTTTGAAGGTTAATTACGTGACACTTTGGTGGTTGATGACAAGACAACAAGATCTTTAAGGTTTTAAAGAATAATTATAAATTTGATCCCTTCGCTATGCATACGAACTTCAAATTGCATGCTGCATGCACTTACATGTCCGCTTATGTTCACTACTAGGGGTTGCCTTATATTAATTCTCAGTTATTGGAGAACAAAGTTAAATAATTTCCATGTAAACTTTCTTGTCCCAAAAATTTATGCTGTTTCACGGTCAAAACGTTTCAAATTTCAATGCATTGGTGTGTGACACATTTATGTCTGTCTTCTTAATATTTAGGTTATTATGCCCTTTAATTTAATGGGCCTGGGCCGCAATGACTGTGTGGGCCAACTGACCCATTCCCAAAAGTGATTCTACAAAAAGCCGAGGAACACATGGGAAATCTGCTGGCCGCCTCAATTTTGGGTGGTCAGGTCGTCAGGGTCCAAAGAAAGAGTCCCATCTGGAAGAATACTAATAGTACGAATAATATAAAACAATAAATAAATAACCCTAACATTGAGATCTTGGAAGTTTGGAAGAAACCCACTCTCCTCGCGTTTGTGAGCTTTCTTGTACACTTGCTCTGATTTGGAACCCAACTTTCTATGGTGAACCCTAGTTTCAGCTACAGACCCATATCAGTTTTCAGGTAATTGGATGCCTGCTATTGTTCTTGGCCTATATTTTGGAGTTTTGTAACCCAATTTTGTGCTTCCCAAAACTTCATAAGCTGCAAAGTGAGGGTCTTTGTATGTGGATATGATGTATTCTCAAGATCTGCTTCATGGGTAAGCTTAAATTTCTCAAATTTGTCGGCTTTCAGTGCTGTATATGTGATTTAAGATTGTTTTTTAGGTTCATAGGAAGCTGATAGTTCTGTTCGAGATATCTTGTCAAAGATCTGATATTTTTGTAGAAATGAATCTATGAGATGAGCTGAATTTCAGAACTATACTTTGTGATTCAAGTAGTAGCTTGATTTGCTTGTGGAAGGTTTGCACAAAGATTGTGAATTTCTCTAGTTGGTCGAGAAAGAAATTTGAGAGCTATATTTGGTGGTTCTAAGGTAAGCAAGATAAGTATTTTGAGTTTCGTAGTTTAGCATTTTTGGGGTTGTTTGAGTTAGTTGTAAAAGGAGAAATTAAGATGGGAGAGAAATTTTGGGTGAATGAAGAAGACAGGGTCATGGTGGAGTCAGTACTAGGTACTGAAGCATGCCAGTTCTTGACCTCTCTGGTTTCTGAAAATGTGTTGACAGACTTGGTTAGGCCGCCTGGTAAATTGGGTGTGCAGCAGGGGCTGTCCCAGCTCGTCAAAGGATCCAATTGGAATTATGCCATTTTCTGGCAGGTTGTCGGCTCGAAATCTGGTGGATCTGCCTTGATTTGGGGTGATGGACATTGCAGAGACACAAAGGATGGCGGAGTTGCAGGAGAGAATTCTAGTTTGGATGGCAGTTTTGAGGGAGTGCAGAAGAAAGAGGAGGTGAAAAAGTGGGTGCTTGAGAAGCTCCATACATGTTTTGGTGGTTTGGATGAGGGTTATGCTAGGAGGTTGGATGGGGTGTCAGATGTGGAAATGTTTTACCTCACTTCAATGTATTATGCATTTCAACTTGATTCACACAGTGGTCCTGGGGAGTCGTACAAGTCCGGTAAATCAATTTGGGTTTCAGATGTGGGTGGTTGTTTACACCATTACCAGTCAAGATCATATTTAGCAAGATTGGCCGGGTTCCAAACAGTGGTGTTTGTACCTATGAAATCAGGAGTTGTTGAGCTTGGTTCAGTCAAAGCAAATCCAGAAGAACAGAATCTAGTAAATATGGTCAGAAATTTATTTGGTGAATCTAGTACTGTTCAGGCAAAGGCATTTCCAATGATTTTTGGACGCGAGCTCAGTCTTGGTGGTCCAAAATCACAATCAATCAATATTGCCTTTTCCCCAAAGATAGAGGAAGATTCTACATTTCCTCCAGAGTCATTTGAATTACAATCAGTAGGTACTTCAAATGGATGTCAAAGTGAGGATAGTGAAGTAAAACTTTTTCCGCAATTGAACCAAATGATGGTTGGGGGTTTCAGTGCTCCTACAATAGTTTCAAGTTTGGAGCTGCCTAAGGATGAGTCCTCAGCACAAATTGATGAGCGGAAACCCAGAAAGAGAGGGAGAAAGCCTGCCAATGGGAGAGAAGAACCATTGAATCATGTGGAAGCAGAGCGGCAGAGGCGCGAGAAGCTTAACCAGAGGTTCTATGCACTAAGAGCTGTTGTTCCTAACATTTCGAAGATGGACAAAGCCTCTCTTCTTGGTGATGCCATTACTTATATCACTGATCTCCAGATGAAGATCAGGGTCATGGAAACTGAAAACCAGATGGGAAACAATAATCAAAAGCAGTTTCCGGTTCCAGAGATTGATTTTCAGGAACGACATGAGGATGCAGTTGTGAGGATGAACTGCCCATTGGATTCTCACCCAGTTTCTGAAGTCATCAAAACTCTTAGGGAACACAAAATTGTGGCTCAAGAGTCTAATGTTTCAATAACAGACAACGATAAGGTTATTCATACATTCTCCATTCCAACTCAAGGTGGTGATGCCGAGCAGTTAAAGGAGAAGCTGGTGGCCTCTCTTTCAAAATGATCCCACTGTAAAGTTGTGTTTATAACATGTATCTGTATGCATCAACCTGATATAAAATGTGGGTTTTCTTGTTGTCGACTAACTGATGAGTTTTCTCATCTGACATTGATGATTTGTAATCCAACTTCAGATTGTTGAATGAAATTGTTTAGTTCATATATGCAAAAGATATCGCGATAATTTCGAACATGTTTGGAAGATGTACTGAATCTAAGTTATGAATTTATCTGTGTTCTTTGAAAGGCTTCTCAGTTACTGTTTTACTGTTTACCTACGGTTTGCGTATACACGCCCCTCATAAATCTCAATGAACATAATATATTTGTACAGAAAATAATCAGATGAATTGGCCCGAGATAAACCTGAAGTAAGTCGTACGCTTTGCTATTCAAACTCTATTTTTTGAATGGAGTTGTGTCTGACTAATGAATAAATAATCCCTGTTTTTGGGAAGGATGGGAACTTTTGTCTACGGCTCAGCAGCTTAGCTCTGCAACTCAAGAACGCGACTTAATCAATCAAGAAAAGGGAAATGTTTTGTCATATTAAAACCTGTTCTTATGCGACCCCAATTCCACTCTCTGTAAAAATATTGTTTGAATTTGACTCGTTGCATTATGCTTTGCTCATGGCTTTGCGTGGTTCCCGTGTTACGTGTCCTACAGGTGCAAAGAAGTGAATAATTCTTAGGGGCTTGGTCGTAATCAACGATGACAGCATAAGTTTACTTTTAATTATTCAGTTCTATATGGCTTGCAACTCAAGTTTTGGAGAAAACTTCCATAACGGGATGGCAGTGTTGTGTATCTCGAGTCAATCACCTAAATACATTTAGGTGAGAAAGTTAAAACATATAATATTGTATGATTGGCTTGAGATATCACCACAATAACATCACAGATGTAGAATTGAGCCAATGCATATAAAAACACAAATAGAATTTGTTTGCACATCAATCCTCACAATGCGCAACTGTTTGGCGCCCAAGTTACCGTGTGTTGATCCATTCCAAATGGGCCATGCACTGGTTTGAACCCTGAAACAATAGCTCAGTCAATTTCAAACTCAGAAATATAAGAACAAAGCATAGGTCAAGGGCAAGATTTTTGGAAATTAAAAATCCTATATAAGAGCTCTCACCTCCACCAACACTTCCACCATCCCAAAGTCCATTGCCTTACAAACCACTGTGTCAAAATTCATTTAAACAGAGGAAAAACACAAAAGGAAAACCAACTATACTGATAGAGGAAAATCCTGCAACAAAAAGATAAAAGTTCCATTAAATTTCAGTCTCAAAGAATGAGGTTCTGTTTTAGGAAAACCCAGCTTTTCTCAACTCTTGTCGTTCTGCTCATTTTGTTTTCTTGTCTACAACTTGGAGAAATGAGGCATTTGAAAGCAGAGCAATGGGCTAAGAACCATGGTCTTGTTCTTGTGTCTCAGTACCTCGCAAGGGGTCAAGCGCCCCCATCTGGCCCCAATCCCTGCACCCACATTCCAGGCCGCGGCTCGGGTATTTGCACCTGAATCAGATGAACATGTAGCCAAACCACTCCATGCCTGCAGCCATGACTTTCCTCACTTTACTGGGACCAAGGGTTAATGTTCCAGCGTTAATAAGACTCAGAACTGAGCACCAAAAGCTTAGCTCTTAATTAGTTCAACTGTGTATATGTAGCACAGTATTTTCTATTTTGGATGATAAATAATTAACCCCCTTTTTATTTTGTTTCTTTCTTAGGGATATAACTAATGTTGTAAGTTGTAACCCATGAAATTGTTATAAATTCAAATAATTTGTTATTTATGTAGAAACCATTCTATTTGTTTTATCTAATATGTGATGCACTAGCTGGAGGGTGAGGGAGGGAGAGGGACATAGAGTTTAATTTTGAACAGAAAAAAGAAATATGCAGCCCAATATACTCTTTCCAAATTCCTTCAGGACACATGACAAGTGCAAAAGGAATTGAATAATAATGTATAATAAATCTGATTTTGCCAAATAAATATCATCAGGTTTTCAAGAACAGAAACTAGAGTGAAAATTAAGAAAACCCCAAGTCTAAATCATGTCATCAATTTAAAGCACCAGGCATTAGTGATGTTGGATCTGCTACATAAATGCAAGATTAAAATATCTTAATGCATTAGATTAGCTGAAAAAGTCTTGAGGGTGGCCAAAATAACAGAAGAAGTCTTGAATTCAACATGTTGAACCCTTTAAACCAACTTCTGTCAACAACAACAAAGACAAGAGTTTAAACCAACTGTTATTTTCAAGATAATGGTATAAAGTTGTCATTAGTGACAACCATGTACCACATTTATTTATTACACTGTTGACGATATATCAATGGATAGATGAAGGCCGAATATTTTTGGAGATGTTGCTAATAAACATGGTACACATAGTTATTGGCGGACCCAAGAATTTTTTAACCAAAGTGCAATTTTAAAAGGCTAAAAGCTTTATATAAAAAAATTAACAATCAAATATCATTATAATTTAAACAATATCAATATCATTCATAACTCATAGAAAAAATAGCATTACAAATAACCTACAATTATTGTAGAAGAAAAAGAAAGCCTTGTTGTTAAAAAGCTCTAGAGTTAAAACCCCTTGTTTAAAGCCTTTTGTCCTTTTATATGTAGGCCTTAGATAGAAATCGAGTTTCCTCTTTCTTTTTCTTTTTAAAAAAACAAAATCATGCTCCAAAACAGTGTCGTTTTGGCCAGAATTTAAAAATAAAGAGAAGCACAGCAAAGCAACATAGACTTCGTTTAGGCTTTTGTCGAACACCTAGAGTGCATCTCCTAAGCTGAGTAGAGATGTAATATACAACACCTACTGTACCTCCTTACACCTTAATAAGTCCGCCAATGCACATAACGTTGTGGATGAGCTACTAAAATGTACTTTTAAAGAAATGTCTGCCCAAGGACAAGGACTTACTTTAATATAACGCTTACCCGTTCTAGGTCATGACTTATTCTTGTATAATTTTGTCGAAATTGAATTAAAACAAAGCTCTGGCTGGAGAATAAAAGTGGAGTCCTAATTAATTAAAAACGCGTGGTCCTGTTAGAAACATGTCAAGTCAAATGGGACTTCAGTCAATACCATATGAATAAACTTTTTAAAAAAAATTTAAAAATTTTAATTTTTGTTGTCGTGTAAAAGCTTAGCACAGGAATGCTAGTAGCTAGGAGGACCAATAAAACTTCAAAATATTCAACGTTCAAAGGCCTTGGACACGCTTCCCTTCACGCCAGGCTCTCTAACTATGCAACATTTCGATGCAAGAAAAACTCAACAGGAGGAGGTGGTCAAGGTCAACATACATACCTCTAAGAGCAACTCCACCCCTAAGGGCAAAGTCTAAGGCTAGGGCAAGCAAGGGCTGACACTATTCACGTGAATAGTGTCAGCCTTACCATTTGTGGTTCCACCCACAAGGGCAAAGTCTAGGGCAAGTCTAGGGCAATTACTATTCATTGTACTTTATTTCCTATTTTTTTATACTTTAAATCATTAATTTTGATAATCTTTTGTAATTAAATTTTCGGATAAGATTTTCATATGTGAATCTCGGTTGCCACGTGTCTTATTCCAGATAAAATTTTCTGATATTCATTAATAAAAATTATAATCTCAGATTTTCGATAAAATTTTCACCCTCTAAAATTGTGCCACGTGTCCCATGTCAGATAAGATTTTCAGATATTTTTAAAAAATTATAATCTCATATTTCAGATAAGATTTTCACCCTCTAAAATTGTGCCACGTGTCCCATGTCTGATAAGATTTTCAGATATTTTTTTACAAATAGTGATCTCAGATTTGAGATAAGATTTTCACCCTCTAAAATTGTGCCACGTGTCATCTCTATCTTCTGAATCCCTCTATATAACTACACCATCAACACCACTCCTCTCACACCATCTCTGATATATTCCTTCATTTCTCAGATTTTACAATTTCCCATTATACACTCAATGTCAAACTTCAGGAGGGTGTTGGAGAGGCAACAGAAAGAATGGGAAGAAATCCGACGTAGACGTGAGGAAGAAGATCGGGACGCCGATGAAGAAGAGGAAGAAATGCTTGAAGTAGCGGCGGTGTGTATGATGAATCAATCAAGCCAACACCATCGTCGTCGTGCCCCGAATGTGGACAGACGCAGAGAGTCTCGGGGTAAGAATCTCTTGGAGGATTACTTTATCCCAAATTCGTTATATCCTGCTAATAAGTTTCGAGAGAGATATAGAATGCAGCCACATTTGTTCCAAAAAATCATGCATGATATTTGTAATTACGACACATACTTCATTCAAAAGCATGATACTGTTGGAGTTTTGGGTCTTATCCGGGAGCAAAAACTTACAGCTGCTTTGCGGATGCTTGCTTATGGGGCATCTGCAGAGCAGGTGGATGAGATTGCAAGGATGGGAAAATCTACTATCCTAGAGTGCTTGGTGAGATTCTGTGATGCAGTGGAAAATTTGTACACGAGGGAGTACCTTCGCAAACCCACTCTGAGGGACCTGCAAAGGCTTCTACAAAAAGGAGAGGCTCGAGGTTTCCCAGGAATGATCGGAAGCATCGATTGCATGCATTGGCAGTGGAAGAATTGTCCTACTGCGTGGGAAGGAGACTATGGGAATCGGAAGGGCCAAAAAAGTATCATTTTGGAGGCCGTAGCTTCATTCGACACTTGGGTTTGGCATGATTTTCATCTCTCTTTCATCGTCGTCTTTTTCTTTTGCATGTTGCTTTTCAATTGCAAAGGCTTCCAATCGTGCCTTGTCCGCTTCATCTCTCCTCAAGTCTCTCTCCAATCTTAGAGAGTTGTTCTTAGCTATTTGCTCGAATATTTGAACACAATCAATGTTTGAAGTGGCCCCTCTCTTGGCCTTTGCCGCCTTTCTCCCAATAGGTCTCGGCGGACGTGGGAGTGGTGACTCCGTTTCCATTGGGGAGTCTAATGGCGAATCGGTTGATGGCGATTCGTGGGGCGGCGTCTCATGCAACACAACCGGGGGTGCGGTAGGAATAATTTTGAATCTGGAACAATCCTTGACAATTTCCCAACATTGGAAATGCACAAAACTTTTTTTCCCTTGCCCCGTGGCACCAAACCACATTTGTGCTTGTATGATCTATTCAAAATAAATAATTGGAAGTGCATTAAAAAAAAATATACAATGCAAGAAATTATAAACTATTTTGAAATGCAAGAATAAAATTGATTATGTAAATAAATATAGACAAATTGAAAATGCAAAAACAAAAATAAAGATGATGCATGAAATTATAAACTATTTTGAAATGCAAGAATAAAATTGATTATGTAAATAAATAAAGCCAATTAGGAAATGCAAAAATAAAATAAACATTGTGCAACAAAAAATAAATAGAATATGCAATAAAAAAAAGTTACATTAAATTGATTAAAATGGCAATTAAAAATATTTTACCTCATCGGAAAGATTCGCACCGCTCCGAATGTTCTCCTTTGCTTTTGTCAAGGCATTTCTCCATTTCCCTAACTCTTTGTTTAGAATTTTCCATCTACTAGACAAAGCCATTTCGGTCCGAATGGAACCCGATCTTTGACAAAATTCTCCATGAATTTTGCTCCACATATGATGGAACTTCATCTCATTGCCCGTGATAGGGTCATGACTAACGTTCACCCACGACTCGCACAATGCAATATCTTCCTGGGTTGACCACGAGCCTCCGATTTCGACAGAAGATGACATTTGTTTATTTTCTACAAATGGAAAGTTGTACAAAAATGTGAGTGGATAGTAAAAAAATATTGGAAGGAGAAGAGTTTGTATGGAATTGGTGTGGAAAGTGGAAAATATGAGTAGAGAGTAAAAAATATTGGAAGGAGATGAGTTTGTATGGAGATTTGGTGTGGAAAATGAATTATGTGAGTGGAGAGTAGAAAATATTGTATGGAGAAGAAATTGTATGAAGATTTGGTGTTGAAAGTAGATAAAATGGTTAGGTATTTATAGGGAAAAAATACATAAATTTTTGGTATTTTTTTTTAAAAAAATTTCAGAATTTTTTCGGATTTTTTAGGATTTTTTTTAAATTTTTTTGGCCAAAAAAATGAGAACCGTAGGATTTCTGAAAAAAATCCAATCGGAGCCACCCGGTGCCGACACGTGGCAGTAACGTTGATGGTGACGTCATCGCTGACGTCACGACGACGTCAGCACACTTCAGTCAAAAAAATTTTACCGTTGGCGCGTGTATTACACGCGCCAACAGTAAAAAAATTTGAATTTACTGCGCTGACGTCGTCATGACGTCAGCGCTGACGTCACTTATCTCGGGCTCAAGCCCAGGCGATTTTTGCCCTTGGGCCTGCCCGGTTTCGTGGGGCCCGCCTGTTGCCCGGGCTGATTTCGCTGCGCTGGAGGTCGACTTGGGCTGCTTGGGGCCTGTTGCCCGGGCCAGCCCGCTGCACTGGAGTTGGCCTAATACTGTGGATTAAAAAGTAATTAATTAACTAAATCAGTAAAACTTAATTACAAAATATTATAGATTAGGCAGTCCTGATCTCTTGGACCCCTGTAGTCCAAGAGATTTATGGTCACTCACCGTTGGATGTAAATTCAACGGTTCACTCATTTATGACTTGAATTGGGTAATAATCATTTATGTCATATTGCATTTATATATATCATTTTAAACCATTGGATTAATATCCAACGGTGGGTGACCACAATCTCTTGGACTCCTGTGGTCCAAGAGATCGGGACTGATAGATTAGGTAACCAAAAAGCTAGCTCAACTTAGTTACAAAATTAAACTGAGTTCCCCTTCTGGGCATGACGACCCATTCAATCCTAACCCATCAACGTAATTGTCAATAGTCAAAACAAAGAATAAAATAGATACACATATTTAAAAAATCCAAGTCATGTACATGTAAGTTGGTCCATATTGATGCCTATAAAAAGCCCTACATCTCGCCTCTATTATTCATTCATTCATTCCATCTTTTTGCTTGCATTGCATGCAGAGCGATTAAAAAAAGAAACCCAGCCCCCCAAAAAGAAAACATTTCTTGTCATTTGCCTAACAAAATGAAGTTTGTACACCTGATTTTGGTGGCCATGGTACTGGTTGTTCTTCTGAACATGCACTCATATGAGGCGTGCAGAGTGTTGCATGGGGAAGAAAATTTGATGGTGAGGAGGATGAAGAAAGATGTTTTGCAAATTAGGGGTGTTAATCCTCCCTCCTTCTTTCCTTTGATCAAGGAGATACTTAGAGGTCCTGTCCCGCCTAGCGGTCCTAATCCCACGAGACCTTGAAGTAGAGAGCACCAAACAAAGATCCAGTATACGTACTCTGCAGAGGGGGGCATCAATCAAAGATTTTAGTTTCGAACATTTTATTTATTTATTTTCTTGGTAATGAATAATTTAGCACAGGAAAACTCCTGAAAGCTGAGGCTTTTTTCCTTTTCTTTAGTAAGTTGTTTAAGCTGTACAAAAACCGAAAAGTGTATATGAATTTGACAGAATAATATCAAGTACAGAGGAAATTCGTTCTTTTTATTTTAATTTCTATTGCCTTTTTGTTGATCTGCAAATGAAAAAAAAAAAAAAAAAAAAAAAAAAAGAGTAGGAAAGGTGTTCGCTTGTTTTAATATAGACTATAGAAATTACGCTGCAGAAGTGCAAAAGAGAATGCATGCGCTGCAATTTTTGACAGAATTTTGAACACGTACAAAGTAACATCAGCAGAATCAAGCACCTCTGACCTTAGTTGACAATGATACACAACATATATGGGGTCAATTAAACTTATCGTTTCGTGCCAAAGAAGAAAAGAAAAGGTCACCTTCACTAAAAAGTTTGTTTCAACCATCATTTTATTTGGGGGCTTACATCTTTCACTTTGGTAAATTAATTAGACGACACAATATGATATATCTTACATGGGCACCACCAACTCATTTATCCATTTTTCTTTACCAACTAATGTGGGATATGATATAATAGTTCATGTTATATGTCGTACCTTTCTTATATGTAATTTATTGTTAACCTAATCATTCACCGTAATAGCCCCATCTACCCTACATCATTCATGCCGCTGTAACATAGTCATTGTGTCACATCCATGGATAACCAAATGTTGATGATAAAATGAGTTGGTGTCGGTAGCATTATTATAGATTAACACTGTAACTACCTATCACTACCGGTAGGACAAAAGGAAAGAAGATTTTTGTTGTTTCAAAATAACCTTATATACATTCAATTCAAGCATATATAGCATGCATGTAGCAATACAAACACAACAGAAAACACAGCATAATATTATGGAAGAAACAAAGGACAGGTCAAACTAATTGAGGTGGTAACTGGGTTTTGTACTTGTTCTCCCATGGCCAGCAAGTAAATATAGTCAATAACATGATGTTTTATTACCCTTACTTTCAAATATTGCAGCTATAGTAAAACATATTTGCCAATCAACTATATAATTTAAGATTATTTCTGTCCCGTAAAAGGTTAGCACCACATACAACAACACAAATACTTCCCAAGTTCAAAACATTCAACGTTCAAAGGCCGTGTACACGCTCCCCTCCTCGCCAAGCTTAAATCTCAGTTCATAACATTTCGGTGCAAGCAAATAGTGAGAAGAACAAGTCAACAAGGGTGGGTCAACACATACCTCTAGCATTACTAATTTTTTATTTTAAAATAAAATAAAAATTCAATCACGGAAACTTAATTGCAAAGTATTTTGAATTACAACAAAAAGAAAAAACAAAAACAAAAAAAAGAAGAAAAAAAGGTGTTTTGCAATTTGATCTATTCGAAGTATGAGTTAACAATAAAGTAAAACCCGACTCATTCAATCGTCAAGAGTCAAAACAAGGAACAAATAGATGTATATTCAAAAATTCAAGTCATGGGTAAATTGGTCCACGTTGATGCATATATATCTATATATAAAAGGCCTCATATCCCCCATCTATTATTCATTCATATATTTCCATCTTTTTGCTCGCATTGCATACAGAGCGATCACAAAAAAAGAAACACAAACAGAAAAAGCAAACTTTTTTTGTTATTTTCCCAACACGATGAAGTTTGTACATATGGTTTTGGTGGCCATGGTAGTTGTTTTTCTTATGAACATGCACTCATATGAGGCATGCAGGGTGTTGCCTGGGGAAGAAAACTTGGCGATGAGGATGAAGAAAGATGTTTTGCAAATTAGGGGTGTTAATCCTCCATCCTTCTTCCCTTTGATCAAGCAGATACTTAGTGGATCTGTCCCGTCCGGAGGTCCGAATCCCACGAAACCCTGAAGTAGGACGTACGTCTGCAGAGGGGACATCAACCATCAACCACCAAACATTTAGTTCCAAACATTTAATTAACTTAATTTTCTAGCTAATGAATAATTAAGCACAGGAAAAATACCTGAAAGCTGGGGCTTCTTCTTTTTTATTTTTGTTCTTTAGTAAGTTGTGTAACTTATACAAAATGTATATGAATTTGACAGAATAATACCAAGTACAGAGGAAATTCTTTCTTCTTCTTCTTTTTTTCCCTCAATTTCTATTTGCTCAGTTCTTTTCTATTTTCCTATAGCAGATATGAGTTTAAAAGATATTGCCTTTTTGTCGACCAGCAAATGAAAAATAAAATATAGAAAAAAGCTATTGCTTCTTTTATTATATGCTATTGTTTTACTTCAATATTTGAATATAGAAATATATAGAAATTACACTGCAAATATATAGTTCATGCTGCAATTTTGGACCAAAATCAAACACATACATAGTCACATCACGCGAAGCAAGCACCTCTGACCTTAGTTGACCGTGATACGTGCATGCCATATTTGGAGGAAGGCCCCTTCAAGTCAATTGAACTTATCGTTTCGTGCCAAAGAGAAAAATAAAAGGTCACATTCGGTAAAAAGTTCGTTTCAACCATCATTTTCTATTTGGTGCCGTGTTTTTGCTCACATCTTTCACTTTGGTAAATTTAGCTGACACAATTTGAAGCCAACCCTTTTGGAAATTCACTTCGCTTGCATGCATAGTAGATACACAAAGTCTAATATTTCACATTAGGGGCATGAGATCTACAATGAGCATCAACCCATTTACCAATTTTTAGTTAACTGATATGGCACATAACACGACAATCTATTTATCAAAGTGTCATCAAGGTTTAAACCTAAAACTACTAGTCTATCAATCAACACTCCTTATTTTCACTGAGTTAGACCCTTTTTGCATATATTAGAATAATTTAGATTACTTGTATTAAAAAATAATGTAAAATATTGTGTCATTACATTTGATGTGTTTTAGGCTATAAATAGTAGTGGAAAATGACATTGATTTACATATCAGTAGTCTCAGGTTCAAATCCCGCATGGCACCTTGGTATTTAGTGTGTGTGTGTTGTGAGAAACCCTTTCTCCTTTGTAATTTAGACTATCACTTATATTAATATATATATATATATATATATTACAACTATAGCTCCCTTGTTATGAAATATGATTTCCAATAAACTACTTTAAGATTCATTTGACACAATCCAACCCAAGTAGTGTATGTACATTCTGTCGTGTAAAAGGTTAGCACACACCGATACTTTCATGTTCAAAACATTCAACGTTCAAACGCCGTGTACAAGCTTAATTCTCAGTTCCAATGTGCGACGTTTTTGTTTTGCGATGCAAGCAAATAGAGCAAGAAGAATAGGTCAACATACCTCTAGTACTACTAATTTTTTATTTTAAAATAAAATAAATTTTGAATCAGGTAAACTTAATTGCAAAATATATACTAGAAAATAAGTAAACAAATATAAATTCTACCTAAAATATTTTGAATTACAATATTTTTTTAAACAAAAAAAAAGAAAAGAAAAGAAGGTGTTTTGCATTTTGATCTACTTTTCAACTTTTTCAATTGGAGTATATAAGGTTCACAAACCCGGTTCCTTTTGGTATGGCACGACCCATTCAATTCTAACCCTTTAACATAATCGTCAAATAGTCAAAACAACGAATAGATTTATATATTCAAAATTTCAAGTCATGCAAAATTGGTCCATTATGATATGCGTATCTATAAAAAGCCCCATAGCCCCCATCTATTCTTCATTCATTCCATCTTTTGCTTGCATTGCATACAGAGCGACCAACAAAGAAACCCAAACAGAAAAAAGCAGCAAAAGCAATTTTTTCCTATTTGCCCAACAAAATGAAGTTTGTAAACATGCTTTTGGTGGCCATGGTAGTAGTTTTTCTTATGAGCATGCATTCATACGAGGCCTGCAGAGTGCTGCATGGGGAAGAAACTTTGACGATGAGAACGAAGAAAGATGTTCTGCAAATTAGGGGCAGTTCTAATCTTAATCGTCCCTTCTTCCCTCTGATCAAGCAGATCCTTAGCGGTGATGTCCCGTCCGGTGGCCCGAATCCGACAATCCCTTGAAGTAGAGTACCAAACAAAGAGCTAGGAGAGCCTGCAGAGGGGGGCCATCTGCATATCCAAGTTCAGCCATACCAATGATTTTAGTCGCAACAATTAGTTGATTTAATTTTCTTGGTAATGAATAATTAGCACAGGAAAATACCCGCAAGCTCTGGGATTTTTTTTGTTTTTTGTTCTTTAGTAAGTTGTGTAAGTTGTACAAAATGTGTATCAGCTTCACAATGTACAGAATTTGACAGAATAATACCAAGAGTAAATTCATTCTTTTTAATATATTTTTTTTCTCATACACTTAAAAACTCATTTTGAATATTAAATCGTTGGTTGTTAGTACAGAGAGTGGAGAGATAATGCTTAATGACAAATTCTAGAAACTCCTTAGGCATAGAACTAAGTTCAAACACTTTCTCACTTAAAGTTTTCTAAAGATTGTGACTGACTCAAATCTGTCTTGAAAAGAGAAAGACTTTTGATAGGACTGGAGGAATCTGTAGTCGCGGTGGAGAAGCTGCGGAGGGAGCGAATGGAGAGAGGGCAGATAGAATTCAAAAAGAGAGAGAACGAGAGAGGTGGAGAAAATGAGGAAGGAAGCGAGAGAGAGAGAGAGAGAGAGAGAGAGAGAAGGGAACTAGGTTAGAGAAGACGACGAAAATTGTTATATATGGATGCATCAAGTTGCTCGGTTGGTAGATGAGATCAATGGTTCACATTTATTTAAATACAAAAAGGTCAAATTGCTAAATGTTTACCTACACAACCTGCTCCTCCCGGTTCCAAAAAGACCAAAAATAAAAAATAAAAAAATTGGACTTTATTTGTTTAATATTAATCTTCAAAATCCACCGTTCTCTCTCTCTCTCTCTCTCTCTCTCTCTCTCTCTCTCTCTCTCTCCTCCCTTTACTAAGCCCCCCAGCGTGACAGCGGTGTCGATTCCGATGAGGCCGGTTCTGGATCCTAGCTCTAGGATTTTGAGAGGTCAGCGATGCGAGTCCAAGGTCTTGAGAGTGGGGTCTAGTGGGCTGGGGCTAGGGTTCGACGGTGGTCATCGAGGAGAGTGAGGAGTGTGGTGGGGGCATGAAGGCTTGAGCGCATCGCTTTCCAACTGTGCCTATATTATTGCTTGAAAGTCACACCCACCTCCCACGGCTACAGCCAGCACCAAGCTGGACAGAGAAACCTTGAGACGGAAGCTGCCTGATGAAGACATTTGAGTTAATGGACCAGAGGCAATGTTGAGTCGGTGGAAGGAGAATGGAGACAGCTACATGCCATTGCATCTTGAGCGGCCATTGTTAGATGCTTGGATGCGACTACGAGGATTTTTGGAGCACTATTTAGATATTAATAGTTTAATTTAATTTTTATACCTCCAAGTTAGAGTGGATTTGGATCTACTACTATGTGGTCTCTCACCCCTCCCAGCTGAAGGCTGTGATCTCAATATGTTTCCATGGCCGCTTCAGGGAAAGAGTTGCAGAGAGAGAGTGAGGGAGGGATGGAGTTTTTTTTTTTTTTTGCTTTTTCGGTTTTTCAATATTTAATAATTATTTATTAAATTTAATTCTAGTTTTTTATAAATATTTTATTTTAATTAAACAAAAAAGTAGATCCAACATGCCCACATCAGCACTTAACATATATTTTTAATAGTGGCAGAATCACATTGCAACAATTTTTTAATATCAAGATATTGCATTGTTAAAATTGAATATGCATGGACAAATGTGCCTTAAGGATGTAACTTCAGGGTATCAAACTGCAATTAACCTTAATAATATAGACTTGGATCTTCTGTTATGATTTTATCTACTATGATCTGCTTGACTTTTGTCCTCATATGCCACATCATTAAAATTTAATATAAATGATTTAAAGAGTTGACACATCATCCTTCAAATAAAAATCCAATTTACCCCTAATTAAAAAAGAAGGATTGTTCTCTTAATTATTCAGGCCTAGGTTCGAGTCTCGTTGCCAACAATCTCTCTTGGTGGGTAATCTGTAAAAATCAAAAAAGGGATCTTGGTGGGTAATCTGTAAAAATAAAAAAAGGGACTAAGACCCCCTTTGTAAGTCCTCAAAGAGATCTTGGTATGTCATGATTTTGGGATGCAAAAAAACTTACATATAACAGGGATAGTATTGTTTTGCTATCTCCGGCCAATAACACAATGACACGTGATATGTCATTGCGTTATTAGCTGGAGATAACAAAAAATGGTATCCCTATTACAAAAGAGTTTCTCTCCTAAATGAAGTAGCCTTCCCTCCCCCTGCACTTTTGCAAACTAGAAAAAGAAAAAAAAAAAAACTTAACTTAACTAACGTCAAACTTATCGTCCTGTCCCTTTTTTTTTCTTCCTCCTTTTCCTGTCTCTACCCCCGAAATCCTATCTGCAGATTTCTTAAAGAGCAATTCTAGAATCCCAAACAAGACTTCTTCCCAATAAATCCCAAGTCGACATTTGTAACCAAGCAGATTTCTTGGTAAATTAATTGGCATCCACAAATTGAAGCCAACCCTTTTGGGGCTTATTTTGAATAGTGAATATGCAAAATATAATAAGTAACTAAGTAATAATTATGGAAAGAAAAACTGTCAATGCATGCACTTGATACAACCCAAGTAGTATATATATGTGAGCAAAAATTTTTTAACAAGTGAGCTAACTAAAGTTATTAGCTTAAAATTTAATGATAATTTTTTGTTTGGTACTTATAGTTTCTATAATTTTTTCTATAAATAAAAGTATACATTAAATCTTATAAACCACGCTAGTTGTAAACATATGAAAATATCGAATTAGAGCTATATTATTCACAAAAGGGTGAATTTCATTTAGAGAAATACTTCTCTTTTAGAGATAAATTAATAAAAAAAGATTAAAATTGATGTTGGGACAATTTTTGACACTAAATACAAATGTGGAAGACCTCTGACTATGCCTATTGGTATTGGTAAGATATGAAAATGTATATATTTTTAATTTATTTTTAGGTTAAGATAGACTATATAGGTGTAATATTTATTTCTCCCAAAACCTTCCTTGGGTTGGGCTACAGTCCATGGCAGCCCACATAGTGGTTCTGCCAGAGTACTTTAGGTCATATCTTCATTTGACACAACCCAACCCAAGTAGTGTATATACTGGACATCCTGTGTGACACACCAATACTTTGAAGTTCAAAACATTCAACGTTCAAAAGCCGTGTACACGCTTCCCTCCCTGCCAAGCTCAATTCTCAGTTCAAGTGTGCCGCGTTTTTTTCTTGTTTTGCAATGCAAGCAAATAGTCAGAAGAATAGGTCAAACATACCTCTAGTACTACTTTTTTTTTTTTTTTTTTTAAAATAAAATAAATTTTGAATCAGGTAAACTTAATTACAAAATATATATATAGGGTTCACAAATTCAGTTCCTTTTGGGTATGGCACGACCCGTTCAATTCTAACCCTTTAACATAATCGTCATGCAAGTCAAAACAACGAATGGATTTATATATTCAAAAATTCAAGTCATGCAAAATTGGTCCATTATGATATGCGTATCTATAAAAAGCCCCATAGCCCCCATCTATTCTTCATTCATTCATTCATTACATCTTTTGTTTGCATTGCAGAGCGATCACAAAAAAGAAACCCAAACAGAAAAAAGCAGCAAAAGTAATTTTTTTCCTATTTGCCCAACAAAATGAAGTTTGTAAACATGCTTTTGGTGGCCATGGTAGTAGTTTTTCTTATGAGCATGCACTCATACGAGGCCTGCAGATTGCTGCATGGGGAAGAAACTTTGACGATGAGGATGAAGAAAGATGTTCTGCAAATTAGGGGCAGTTCTAATCTTAATCGTCCCTTCTTCCCTCTGATCAAGCAGATCCTTAGCGGTACTGTCCCGCCCAGGGGCCCTAATCCGACAACCCCTTGAAGTAGAGTACCAGACAAAGA
Organism: Prunus dulcis; assembly: GCF_902201215.1. Taxonomy (NCBI): domain Eukaryota; kingdom Viridiplantae; phylum Streptophyta; class Magnoliopsida; order Rosales; family Rosaceae; genus Prunus; species Prunus dulcis. The sequence goes on along the minus strand of NC_047657.1, from coordinate 18,303,215 downwards.
GCTAGGAGGGCCTGCGGAGGGGGGGCATCTGCATATCCAAGTTCAGCCATATCAATGATTTTAGTTCCCAATATTCAGTTGATTTAATTTTCTGGGGTTTTCTTGTTTTTATTCTTTAGTAAATTGTGTAAGTTGTACAAAATGTGTATCAGCTTCACGATGTATAGAATTTGACAGAATAATACCAAGAGGAAATTTTTTTTTTCGCATGTATGTGTAACTTGTATAAACCTCATGTGCTTTGTATCTTTAAGAGAGAAGATAATTAACAGCGAGTTTATAATTAAAAGCAATCTGTAGAATTTCAAAATAATATATTACTTGCTCTACAATTTTTGGATCAAATTCAACACGTTCATTGTAGCATAAGCAGGAGCACCTCTGACAAAGGTTTCTACATATATGATGATATTTTCAAGGTCTTGAGTCATCACCATGAAAATTTAAATTTTGTTTTGTCTAAAGTATTAGCATGTCGTGTAAAAGGCTGGCACACACCAACACTATAGACATTCAAACATTTTCAAGGTCGCTTCCCCACCGGCCTTTACTTCTTATTACTTCTCAGTTTGCGAAGCAAGCAATAAATTGATCAAAAACAACCTAGCAGCCATTATTATTTATGTCACTCTTCAAGTACTATAGAATCCACAAATCCAACCTAGCTATGTGAGACAAAAATAAAAGGTTCGATTCTGATATAAATACATAGAATGTGGATGACCACTACCTTTTGATATATTGTAATTTATGTAATTAGTAGCCTTTAACTCATAATTTGTATCATTATAAGCCTATAAATAGATGATTATGAAAGTGATTGTTCTTCTGAACATGCACTCATATGAGGCCTGCAAAGTGTTGAATGGGGAAGAAAATTTGATGGTGACGAGGATGAAGAAAGAAGTTTTGCAAATTAGGGGTGTTAATCCTCCCTCCTTCTTCCCTTTGATCGAGCAGATACTTAGAGGTCCTATCCCATCCAGCGGTTCGAATCCCACCACGAAACCTCGAAGTAGAGAGCACGAAACAAAGATCTAGTATACGTACTCCGCAGAGGGGGGCATCAATCAAAGATTTTAGTTCCAAACATTTTATTTATTTATTTTCTTGGTAATGAATAATTTAGCACAGGAAAATACCTCAAAGCTGAGTCTTTTTTTCTTTTCTTTAGTAAGTTGTTTAAGTTGTACAAAAACCTATACAATGTGTATGAATTTGACAGAATAATATCACCCTTACTTTCAAATCGTATTCTCCCCAGCAAGTAAATATAGTCAATAACATGATGTTTTTATTACCCTTACTTTCAAATATTGCAGTTATCTATAGGTGCTGTGGTAATAAAACATATTTTCCAATCAACTACAATTTAAGATTAATTCTGTCGTGTAAAAGGGTTAGCACCACACACAACGACACAAATACTTCCAAGTACAAGACATTCAACGTTCAAAGGCCGTGTACAAGCTCCCCTCCTCGCCAAGCTCAAATCTCAGTTTACAACATTTCGGTGCAAGCAAATAGTGAGAAGAATAAGTCAACAAGGGTTGGTCAACACATACCTCTGGCATTACTAATTTTTTTATTTTAAAATAAAATAAAATTTCAGTCAGGAAAACTTAATTGCAAAATATACTGGATTAAGTAAACGAATATAAATTATACCTACAATATTTTGAATTACAACCCAAAAAAAGAAGAAAAAAAGGTGTTTTGCATTTTGATCTATGAGTTCACAATATAGTAAAACCCGACTCATTCAATTCTAACCCCTTTAACGTAATCGTCAAAACAAGGAACAAAAAGATGTATATTCAAAAATTCAATTCATGTGTAAATTGGTCCATATTGAATTGATGCATACATATCTATATATAAAAGGCCTCATATCCCACATCTATTATTCATTTATGCATTCCATCTTTTGCTTGCATTTGCATACACAGCGATCAAAAAAAAAAAACCCAAACAGGAAAAGATTTTTTGTTGTTGTTATTTTCCCAACACGATGAAGTTTGTACACATGGTTTTGGTGGCCATGGTAGTTGTTTTTCTTATGAACATGCACTCATATGAGGCATGCAGGGTGTTGCCTGGGGAAGAAAACTTGACGATGAGGATGAAGAAAGATGTCCTGCAAATTAGGGGCAGTTCCGAAATTAATCCTCCCTTCTTCCCTTTGATCAAGCGAATGCTTAGTGGTTCTGTCCCGCCCCCAGGCCCTAATCCGACAGTCCCATAATCCCCGAAGTAGAGTACCAAACAAAGAGCTAGGAGAGCCCGCAGAGGGGGGCATCTGCATATCCAAGTTCAGCCATACCAATGACTTTAGTTTCAAACATTTAATTAATTTAAGTTTCTTGGTAATGAATAATTAAGCACAGGAAAATGTACGTCTGGGGCTTTTTGTTTTTCGTTCTTTATAGTAAGTTGTGTAAGTTGTACATAATGTGTATCAGCTTCACAGTGTATATGAATTTGAAAGAATAAAAATTCAACCTTTTTAATTTATTTTTTCGCATGCATATGTACTATTGTATCTTTAAGACAGAACAGAAGATGTAAAACGAACTCATTTTCTTATCTATTTAAGTTCAAAAGCAATTTCCCGTTTTACTACACCAGAAATTACTTGCTCTGCAAATTTTGGACCAGATTCATCACGTTCATAGTAACATAAGCAGAAGCACCTCTGACAGTTGTGGTGTGGAGAGTGACAAGTACCATATCTGTTCAGAAAAGCACTTTCAGGTCAATGTATACTTAATATAAACTTATTGTTTAATTCGATGGTGCCAAAGAGAAAAGAAAAGTTCGCCTTGGGTTCAATTCCGTTTGATCGGTGATCTCACGTTCTTTGCTCACACTTTGGTAGATTAATTAGCTTCCACAAATTCAAGCCAACACTTTTGGAACAGATTCATCACGTTCATAGTAACATAAGCAGAAGCACCTCTGACAGTTGTGGTGTGGAGAGTGACAAGTACCATATCTGTTCAGAAAAGCACTTTCAGGTCAATTTATACTTAATATAAACTTATTGTTTAATTCGATGGTGCCAAAGAGAAAAGAAAAGTTCGCCTTGGGTTCAATTCCGTTTGATCGGTGATCTCACGTTCTTTGCTCACACTTTGGTAGATTAATTAGCTTCCACAAATTCAAGCCAACACTTTTGGAAGCTCATTTTGAATGGTGAATATGCAAAATATAATAAGTAAAATTAAGTAATATATAGGGAAAGAAAAACTGTCACCATGCATTACTCAAATAAACAATTTATAACGAGGAATAATTAAGTTTATTGTCAATGCATGCAATTGATATGCTCAAGTATATATACTTGAGGTTATATCTTCATTTGTATAATTTGATCTTGATGAAATTATACAAATGAAGATATATGGTAATAACAAGCCCTTGGGGTTAGCGGTGTTAACTCAAGTGGTGAAAGTGTTAACTTAGGTTTGAATTTCCACGACATCATAGTTTTGTGTGTGCGTCCATTTCCCTATAGTTTAGACTATCGCTTGTACTAAAAAAAAAGCGAATTACGTAATAATATAATGGTAAATAGAGAGATTAGTTAATATAATTAAGTACACTTGGTCATTCTACATACCATACTTTCAAGGTCTTGAGTCATCACTATGAAATTCAATTTTTTGGGGTCTAAAATTATCGTATAAAAGTTTAGCACACGCCAAAACTTCAAACTTTCAAGGTCGTTGTAAATGCTTCCCCACCAAGCGTTTTCCTTCTTTAGTCCTCAGTTTGCGAAGCAAGCAACGAGAGAGAACATTTGTTAGACTCTAATTAACAAAATAATAATAAATAACAGCAACGAAATGAAATGGCATTTTCCAAGGTGAATTTTGTATGTAGCAATACATTGTATATAACTTGAAGATTCATTTTGAAACCCAAGTTCCTCTGGCATGACACGTTCAATTATTTCTAACCTTTTGACACGACCGTCATTAGTCAAAACAACGAAATTGCTTTGGCTAGATATATATCTTTGAAAAATCAAAGTCATATAATTTCCCTAAACCCTAAACTCTGCAGTCTGCTGCAGAGGGGCATCAAAACATCAAAAGTTCAACCATCAACCTTAGATTTTAATTCATCAATACATTGCATTGAAGATCGAAAATGACAATGCACAGTAAGATGTTGATGAAGTTGAGGATGAATATTGGTCTCTCTCTCTCCCCTAAGATAATCTGATCACTGTAAGAGCATATTGGTCTTACTGATCTATAATCTGATCATCAGTAGAAATATACAGAGTACTTTTCATCATCTCTTAATTTCATGGGAGATGGCAAGGCAGATTTGTCTACCATTGCTTCAGTTCTGGAGCCACTGCGTGTGTGACAAGTATATCAGATTCTTCTGAAGGAACAGTAACTAGAGGTTAGGTGTAATTTTTTATTTGTAAACTTAAAATGCTTCAGTTTTAATGTCTCTGCAAAACCTTTTTTTAATTTTATACAAGCAATATTGGGGGAAGGGGAATTGAAGTTAGGACCTCGGGTGCATGATAAATGCTCTTAACCACTCGAGCTACAAAACTTAAACATGTTGTAAAGTGACACATTTTCTCTATGCAAACATTCGTTTATTGAAAAAGATAAGATACTAGTTTGAGAATTCAAATTTTTTTTTTTTTTTTCCTTCTTGTTCAAGTATATTGTTTAGCAATACAAAGAAAAAACGGAAGGCCAAACTATATATAATTGAGGTGAAGCACAGCATTAAAAAATTGAATGAGTCAGAACAGAGAAGTCTTGCAAACAGACGTTTTTTTTTCTACAATGTCATGCATTTTCGGGCACAAAGAAAACGAATTCAAACCCCGTTTCCTTAGTTTTTCTGTTAAATTTCATATGCGTGTATTTACTCTCTAGTTTGCAAAGACCTTGACATCCCAAAAGTTTGACAAAATGTTAAACCGCGATTTTGGGTTGACTTACTCTGATAGGAATTTTCTTACCTCTCAATTTTGAAGTCAATAAAACAGCATATAAAAGTCGTCATATATGTTGAGGTTTAAGGCTGCAATCTGGATTGAGTTTGACTGGCCCATTCTTCACGCCATATATATCTCAATTCTGCTTCGTCATCTTCTGAAATTTTTTGCACTCCAAACTTGGTGGAAACTTGAAACCTCAGTTTGGCCCCTGAATGTCTGCAGCTTTGGTCTCAAATATTTGGCATGTGCTGAATTCCTATACGACATTCTCTTTTTGGGTCGCAACTTTTGCACGACATTTGGTAGTTCTGAGATGACTTCTGTTGTGAGGAAAACGACTGGACTTTCTAACACGAACCGTTTTGTTTTAGCAAAGGAGAAGACCAGTTGAGTATAAATGAAAAATGAAAGAGAGATAGACACATATTTGCATACGGCTGGTAAACACCGGTAAATCTGTTGAAAATACATGTAAGGTTTTCTATGTGGTGAACTCATAGTAAACCTTTTTGGCTAAACCTTGCCAGGGCGAAAACATCAGAATCACTGACTTTTGAGATATGACGCTACTAAGCAGATAAATTTTAGATGTTACACCAGTAAAGAGTGATGGATGCGCTGGGAGAAAAAGAAAGAAAAGAAAAAGCTATTTAACACGGAACTTTATCTATATTTAATCTCAGGAGTCCGGAAAAAAAACTGATATACAATATATGAAACTCGTATGAATTCAACCTTAACTAATTAGCACTTCACTAGCAGGTAAGGATCTATATATATCTGAGTCTGCTGTACATTGAAGGGCTTTTACAAATATGCTGGCAGCAAATGGACCAGGTGAAGCATAATAGCCACTGTCTTTTATATATTAGTTTAACATAGCTTAACAGAAGATTTCAAACTCTGTCTTCTGCAATCTCCTTTTAGTGGAATATAAAGATAATGTTTAGTTTGAGATATAAGCACAAACTACATCATGCAGAATCAGAATAAGTTCAAGATCCGCCCCCTCCCCAGTTGTTTCTTTACAGGCAAATCCAAAGACAATGCTTCAATGGTGTTATATATAAAATATTACCGAGCCACATAAAGAGTTCCAGCATTCCGCGAAGCTTGGATAGTCTTACAAAAATATAAAAAAGAGCTACTATACGCGGATTAGGACTTTAAATCAATGAATATTTTGATGTTTCCACTTCATGATAGTCCTCTCTCATGTTATGAAGAGGACCAAGGTTGCAAAGGGAACAAAAGTCGACTCCATCTAAGGTTTAGGGTCTGTCTTTAATCATCAAATGGGAAATAAATAGTGGGTTGTTCTCTGCTTTCTAATTATGATCCAAAAATATCACAATTTTTGTCCCATAATCCAAAAACAAAACAAAAAAAGAATTTATGATATTTATTTCATGAATCAATATCGTGAGTGTTGTTGACCTGAGCTGAGTCCCCACCATCTCTTCGTTTGCATGTCATCAGATCAGAGCAAGTTTTGATTGCAAAGTTGGATTAATATTATGTAGTAGTTGTAATGCTATTGGAATCATGGAGAACCTAGGACTTTGGGTTTTTATTTTATGCAAGTAACGGAAGTCCTAAATTATTCTTATATAATTAAATAAAGATATGAAGTCTCTTAGTTCTCAATCCACATAATATCAATACAAGGATTTGGAATTCTACAATTCTCAAAAAGCAAATCAAAACTTGCAGTTTTTGGATTTTTCTCTAACTCAAACCAGAAGTTCCAACAATTTATGTTATTTATTTTCATTTCAATAATTTATATTTAAGGACCTAAAGTTCCTAATATGACCCGAAGTCCAAAAATCTTAGAACCCAAAATTCTAATTATGTCTAATCTAAACTATACATTTTAGCCAGATGTGACATGTGCATTAAAATATGTAAATTATATTCCTATATGTATTTTTATTAGTAAAACTCAGTTCCCCTTCTGCGCATGACGACGACCCATTCAATCCTAAACCCTTTAACATAATTGTCAGTAGTCAAAACAAAGAATAAAATAGATAAATATATTGAAAAAATCCAACTCATGTTCATGTAAGTTGGTCCATATTGATGCATATAAAAAGCCCTATATCTCGCCTCTATTATTCATTCATTCATTACATCTTTTGCTTGCATTGCATACAGAGCGATCAAAAATAGGAACCCAGCCCCCAAAAAAACATTTCTTGTCATTTGCCCAACAAAATGAAGTTTGTACACGTGATTTTGGTGGCCATGGTAGTGGTTTTTCTTCTGAACATGCACTCATATGAGGCCTGCAGAGTGTTGCATGGGGAAGAAAATTTGATGGTGACGAGGATGAAGAAAGATGTTTCACAAATTAGAGGTGTTAATCCTCCCTCCTTCTTCCCTTTGATCAAGCAGATACTTAGGGGTACTGTCCCATCCAGAGGTCCGAATCCCACGAAACCTTGAAGTAGTAAGTACGTTTGCAGAGGGGGCATCTACATATCAAAGTTCAACCATCAACCACCAAAGATTTAGTTCCAAATATTTAATTAACTTAAATTTCTAGATAATGAATAATTAAGCACAGGAAAAATACCTGAAAGCTGGGAGTTCTTTTATTTTTGTTCTTCAGTAAGTTGTGTAAGTTATACAAAATGTATATGAATTTGACAAAATAATATCAAGTATGGAGGAAATTATTTCTTCTTCTTTTTATTTTTTCCCCCCCCCCCCTCAATTTCTATTTGCTCAGTTCTTTTCTATTTTCCTATAGCAGATATGAGTTTAAAAGATATTGCCTTTTTGTCGACCAGCAAATGAAAAATAAAATGTAGAAAAGCTATTGCTTCTTTTATTAAATGCTATTGTTTTACTTCAACATTTGAGTATTGAAATATATAGAAATTACACTGCAGAAGTGCAAAGATATAGTTCATGCTGCAATTTTGGACCCAAAATCAAACACATAGACAGTAAACATCACAACATCAACAGAAGCAAGCACCTCTGACCTTAGTTGACCGTGATACGTACATGCCATATTTGGCAGGCACCTTCAAGTCGAACTTATCGTTTCGTGTCAAAGAGAAAAATGAAAGATCACATTCAGTAAAAAGTTGGTTTCAACGATCATTTTCTATTTGGTGCCGTGTTTTTGCTCACATCTTTCACTTTGGTAAATTTAGGTGACACAATTTGAAGCCAACCCTTTTGGAAATTCACTTCACAGGCATAGTAGATGCACAAAGTCTAATATTTCACATTAGGGGCATGCTATCTACAATGAGCATCAACCCATTTACCATTTTTTAGTTAACTGATGTGGCACATAACACGATAATTCATTTACCAAAGTGTCATAAGGGTTTAAACCTAAAATTACTAGTCTGTCAGTAAATACTCTTTTTCATTGAGGTAGACCCCTTTGCATAGATTAGAATAATTTAGAATATTACTTGTATTAAAAAAATAATGTAACATGTGTGTCATTACATTTGATGTCTTTTAGGCTATAAATAGTACATCACTAGTGGAAAAGAACATTGATTTGTATATCAGTTGTCTCAAGTTCTAACCCCGCATGACACTTTGGTATATAGTGTGTGTGTGTGTGTGAGAAACCCCCTCTTTTTTGTAGTTTAAACTATCGCCTTTGGTTATGAAATATGATTTCCAATAAACTACTTTAAGATTCATTTGACACAACCCAAGTAGTGTATACATCCTGTCGTGTAAAAGGTTAACACACACCAATACTTTCAAGTTCAAAACATTCAACTTTCAAAAGCCGTGTACACGCTTCCCTCCCTGCCAAGCTCAATTCTCAGTTCAACAGTGCGACGTGTTTATTTATTTTTTTGCGATGCAAGCAAATAGTAAGAAGAATAGGTCAACATACCTCCAGTACTACTAATTTTTTATTTTAAAATAAAATAAAATTTGAATCTGGTAACCCGGTTCCTTTTGGGTATGGCACGACCCATTCAATTCTAACCCTCTAACATAATCGTCAAATAGTCAAAACAACGAATAGATTTATAGATTCAAACTCACGTCATGCAAAATTGGTCCATTATGATATGCGTATCTATAAAAAGCCCCATAGCCCCCATCTATTCTTCATTCAGTACATCCTTTGTTTGCATTGAAGAGCGATCACAAAAAAGAAACCCAAACAGGAAAAAGCAGCAAAAGCAATTTTTTTCCTATTTGCCCAACAAAATGAAGTTTGTAAACATGCTTTTGGTGGCCATGGTAGTAGTTTTTCTTATGAGCATGCACTCATACGAGGCCTGCAGATTGCTGCATGGGGAAGAAACTTTGACGATAAGGATGAAGAAAGATGTTCTGCAAATTAGGGGCAGTTCTAATCTTAATCGTCCCTTCTTCCCTCTGATCAAGCAGATCCTTAGCGGTACCGTCCCATCCGGCGGCCCTAATCCGACAACCCCTTGAAGTAGAGTACCAAACAAAGAGCTAGGAGAGCCTGCAGAGGGGGGCATCTGCATATCCAAGTTCAGCCATACCAATGATTTTAGTTCCCAACATTCAGTTGATTTAATTTTCTGGGGTTTTCTTGTTTTTTGTTCTTTAGTAAGTTGTGTAAGTTGTAGAAAATGTGTATCAGCTTCACAATGTATAGAATTTAACAGAATAATCCCAAGAGGAAATTCATTCTTTTTAATTTAATTTTTTCGCATGCATGTGTAACTTGTATAAATCTCATGTACTTTGTATCTTTAAGAGAGAAGATAATTAAAAACCAATTTATTTTCTTATCTATTTACCTTTAACAGTGAGTTTTAAATTAAAAGCAATCTGCAGAATTTGAAAATAATATATTACTTGCTCTATAATTTTTGGAACAAATTCAACACGTTCACTGTAGCATAAGCAGAAGCACCTCTGACAAATGGTTTTACATCAAGTTGAAAAGAACTTTGAGGTCAATTTATTCTTAGTAAGCTTATTGTTTTCGATGGTGCCAAAGAGAAAGAAAACGTAATTGACCTCACACTAGCTAGCTTCCACAATTTGAAGCCAACCCTTGTGGAACTCATGCATTGTTAAAGGAAAGAATCAAAGTCATATATTTTCATATGCCCAGATTATAGGGTCGTTGATTGATTCCTTGTATATATGTCATTCAATTGTTTTATTTCCTTCCTAGAATAAAACTCTCTCAGTTTGTATAAAGCTGTAGCTATATTGTATATTCACATATCTATCAAATACACAGATCTTCTCTACCAAACTATTTCCTTCATTCACCATTTTTACATGCATGATTATCTAAAATATGCCTTAACCTGAGTCATGCATGCAATTAACATACTCAATGCTGCTTTCCATTGTTTACATTTTTGGAAATAGTGATAAAGAAATTTATGGAACAAAAGATAGTAAGTGATTACGTAATAATATATAATAAGAATGCGGAATTTGACATATGCTCAAATAACAAGGTCAAGTTTTTTACATATGAAGATGACGTTAGGTTCACCATTCCAAGGGTGAAAGTGGGTAAAGAAATGAATTAGAATTAAGCTAAGTCAAGAGTTTGATTCTTTTGTATTGTAAAAATAATAATAAAATAGCGACTTAAACAATAATATTGATAAATAGCGACTAACATATATCATATTTTCAAGGTCTTGAGTCATCACCATGAAAATTCAAAATTTTTTTTTGTCTAAAGTATTGAACATGTCATGTCGTGTAAAGGGTAGGCACACACCAATACTAACAACACATTCAAACGTTTTCTTCTTGTTCAAGTATATTGTTTAGCAAGACGAAGACAAAACGGAAGGCCAAACTATATATAATTGAGGTGAAGCACAGCATTAAAAAATTGAATGGGTCAGAACAGAGGAGTCTTGCAAACAGACGTTTTTTTCCTTCTACTATGTCATGCATTTTCAGGCACAAAGAAAACGAATTCAAACCCTGTTGCCTTAGTTTTTCTGTTAAAATTTCATATGCGTTTATTTACTCTCTAGTTTACAAAGGACCTTCACATCCCAAAAGTTTGACAAAATGTTAAACCGCGATTTTGGGTTGACTTACTCTGGTAGGAATTTTCTTATATCTCAATTTTGAAGTCTATAAAACAGCAGATAAAAGTCGCCATATATGTTGAGGTTTTAGGCTGCAATCTGGATTGAGTTTGACTGGCCCATTCTTCACGCCATATATATCTCAATTCTGCTTCGTCATCTTCTGAAATTTTTTGCACTCAAAACTTTGTGGAAACGTGAAACCTCACTTTGTCCCCTGAATGTCTGCAGCTTTGGTCTCAAATTTTTTGCATGTGCTGAATTCCTACACGACATTCTGTTTTTTGGTCGCAACTTTTGCACGACATTTGGTAGTTCTGAGATGACTTATCTTGTGGGGAAAACAACTAGACTTTCTAACACGAGCCGTTTTGTTTTAACAGAGGAGAAGACCAGTTGAGTATAAATGAAAAATGAAAGAGAAATGGACACATATTTGTATACATACGACTGGTAAACACCAGTGAATTTGTTGAAAATACGTGTAACAGGTAAACACCGGTGAATTTGTTGAAAATACGTGTAAAGTTTTCTACGTGAGAATCAGATTGACTATTGAGATACGAATGAAGCTACCAAAAAATTATGGATGAATCTAACCCAGGCTTTTATCTTTCTAAAATTAAAAAATAATAATCTACGGAAAGGACAAAACCTGAACTCAAACCCAGAAATGGGCTTGGGGGTAGATAGACATTAGATCATACAAAGCAGATAAATTTTAGATGCTACACCAGTAAAGCGTGATGGATGCACTGGGGGAAAAAGAAAGAAAAGAAAAAGCTATTTTACACAGAACTTTATCTATATTTAATCTCTGGAGTCTGGAAAAACAACTGATACAATATATGAAACTCATGTGAATTCAACCTTAACTAATTAGCACTTCACTAACAGCTAAGGATCTATATATCTCAGTCTGCTGTACATTGAAGGGCTTTACAAATATGCTGGCAGCAATGGACCAGGTGAGGTGGACCAATATAGACAATGCTGCACATCAATCGGTACAACTATTAACATGAGTACGCACAATAAGAATCGAAATTCACAAGCGAATGGTGCTCATAACTGCAGTATTGAAATCCAAGCTGTAATGGAAAGGCGACTTCGTAATGAGAGATCTCCATGTCTTCTTCTTAGGATTGTAGATTTGGATGTACAGCGTTCCCGCCCTCTTATGCAATCGCGACCTTCGGGTTTCTGTTGTCTCAACTGCCTTCAAAAGGGTGATTGCATGCAGCTCTCCGTCCAATACAACAAATCCAAATAATGAGTTGCAAGGAGCCTTTCTTGGTATACGCGACTCCTTAAACCAGCGATTTGAAGCCATGTTATACCTGCAGTGCAGTAGACACAGCATTTAAGCAACAAAAGCAATAACTTCCTTTGAAAATCATCATTGAAAGATCAAATGCAGAGCGGCAAGTTTTAAAGTGGCTGCACTCCAGTTTGGTCTTCAAGTTCTAATTTCCTATACAAGATGATGTTCTTCAAATTAGGGACAGCAAACAGCACTGGAGCACTCACAGTGGGAGAAATTCAAAAGGACACACATAAACTGGGGGCATATGACATACACCCAAACGGACATTAATAAGCATATACAAAAGCGAACTTACAAGAATGTGGTCCTACATAGTAGAATAGCTTCTACAAATTGTCCAATAAAACTATGCATCTCTCAACATTTTTGTTATGAAAAACAACATTTCCCCTCATGAAACCACAATCAATCCAATAGAAAGGAAACTAAAGCATTACAGCCATTATTGCCAAGTAGAATCTATGTCAAAGGAACTCCAGAGACCATGTCATCTAAGTCAAAAACTTTAAATTAGCATAACATCCAATTTAAATCATCAGAAATAACTGAAGCATAACAGACACCGTCTGTTAGGTTTTATTAGTTCAATATAGCTTAACAGCAGACTTCAAACTCTGTCTTCTGCATTCTCCCTTTGGTGGAATATATAGATAATGTTCAGCGTGAGATATAAGCACAAACTACATCATGGAGAATCATAATAAGTTCAAGATCTGCCCCCTCCCCAGTTGTTTCTTTACAGGCAAATCTAAAGACAATGCTTCAATGGTGTTATATATAAAATATGACTGAGCCACATAAAGAGTTCCAGCATCCCGTAAAGCTTGGATAGTCTTGCAAAAATAAAAAAAAACAGTTACTATACGCGGATTAGTACTTTAGATCAATGAACATTTTGATGTTTCCACTTCAGATAGTCCTCTCTCATGCACACATGTTTTCCCTTTTGTTATGTTTAACCAATGAGGGGGACCAAGGATGCAAAGGGAAGAAAAGTCGACTCCATCTAAGTTCTTACACCCTTATTTCACCAGTCCACTTTAAAAAAAAAATTTATCAATGAATATCTCTAAGTACCTACTCTAGACTGGACCATCTCAGCAACTCAGCATCTCTGAGTACTTATACTTAAATTTGCATGATCTAGTCAACTAACATTTCAAACCCTATAAGGCCAATTACAGAAAGAGTGTTGCTAAACACTAAAATTAACTAAATACACCCTATAATCTAAGTACACCTTAATATTTAAATCAAAATATAAAATTAACTAAGTACACCTTATTTAACTACCAAAAATACCATTGGTACACCCTAATATACCAATTCATCTCTCCAGTATAAGTTTTTTCACTGCCCCATTTGCTTTTTCTTGGCCTCCCTCTATATTGAAAGCTGACTGAACCTAATGCAAAACATGTATCAGTGTTCACAATTTGAAGATTCTTCTGCTTTTGAATTGCTAGCAATACCAGGAAAACATCTAAACAGTAACTAAAGATCGACATTAATTCCCCAATTAAAAAGCTTTATCAGTATGAAACAGTCAAAGATCATTCAAGTGAATCAAGTCCACTACCTAGAAATCCAGCACTGAAAATGAACAAGTTGAATGGACAAAATCCTGAGCATGCATTTAGTAACTTGCTACACAAAAAATGAACAAAAATCCAGAACTCCCTAGAAGCCATGACAACCTAAGAACACCCAGCATATACGATTTACATAAAAAAATGTAAATAAAAAAGAGAAAAAAAACAAAACAAAACTTTAGTCCATCCCTCATTCTGATCTGAACTTGAAGTTGTATTGGAAATACAGAAGGGACCCTATAAACTAGGAAACTATACTAAAGAAGATTCCTGATGATTTCCAGGAGATGTAATAACCTGATTTCCGGTGATTTTGAATAACTAATGATTTGGTAAATCGTAGCTTTCGAAGAATACAAAAAATTTATGAAATAGATGGTTATAGTCATTTGATTAGGGTTGAATATGATGAATAGGGTGTGCTTAATAAAATTACATTTGTTTCACAATTCAATATACCCTTTTTGGTCATTTTCTATTAGGGTAAATTAGTAATTCAATAAATAGTTTGGCAATAGGGTGTACTCAGTTAATTTTAGGGTTCGTTTAGTAGCACTCTTACAGAAATCTAACACTAAGTTCGGGCACAACTCTCAATCAAAATAACATTAATCATTCAATACCAGGTAATTTTGAAGTAAATGGAACAATGTTGTGGGAAACTGAAGCATCAATACACCCGGAACATGACGCAGCAGCAAATGTTTTCTATCTAAATCACACATTTAGTTCATCTGAAAACAACTGTTGCCCGTTAAACTGAATTTAAGTAACCAATTCAAACAAATCCAACAAGGAAACTCACAATGCAGAGCAAAAACATTTGAGCTTAAAGCTTAGTAGAGGTATTTAAGATTGACATCTACATGAATAATATCAATCCAATTTGAATCAATTGTTACTAGCAGAACAGAACATACAATGCTACTTCAAGCCCGAACTTAAACACAAAAAATTAAGAAAATGGAAAAACTACCTGAATATATCATTCCCATCAAGCATGAAAACAGCAGGGCGTCCACGATCATCACCATCTTCGATTACGACAACTTTGCCGAGCCTCACCCTTTCGCCTTCTTCCCACATATCCCCAAGCTCCCTCCACCTGCCACCACCATTCCCATTCTTCAATTCCATCACCACGGCGTCTCTGTAATACTCGTCTATTGGAAAAACTCCTGATATCGTCCTAGACTCGCCGTACCCACCCATCACCCAGAACTCCCTCTCCTCCCCTTCCCCAACAAAGAACCCCGCGCACCCGGCCCGAAAACCCGGCAACCCGTCCATGGCAACCCATTCATTTCTACCAATGTCATATCGCTCCACCGAGGTCATTCGGCTTCCAGCGGCGCTGAACAGCGTGTGACGAGAGCCACCGCCAGCGACGAGAATCTCGCCGGAGCTCGGAACCGCGGCGCAGGCGAAGCTGCCACGTGGTGTGAGCATCGGGGCGAGGAAGTCCCACGAGGAAGTGTTGAAATCGAATCGGAAGACAGCGGAGGACGGCGAGGGACGGTCAATCGGGAACGAGCGAGTGTCGAAGAGCGAACCGCCGATGACATAGAGGTGGGGGCCAATGGAGAGAGATGTGAAGTTGCAGAGGCCATAGACGTGGGGGTTACAAGGCATGGGGGGAAGGGGGCACCAGGCTAGGTTTTGGGGGTCGAAGAGATAAGGAGAGGCTACGGAGGGGTCTTGGGGGAAGATACAGAGGAGGTGAGAGAGGTTACGGTGGGTTTGGCGGAGAGCGATTAGGGTTTTGGAGGAGAGAAAGAGCTTCCATGATTTGCAGGTTGGTTTGAGGCGGGCTTGGTGGGAGTAGGGGATGAGGGAGAGAATGAGTGCTGCGACGTCGTTTGGGAGACCGGGAATTAGGGTTACGCTTTCGTAGATCTGCATCAATTGTGGAGAAGATGGCGATGAAGAAGATGAAGATGAAGAAGGAGATGAAGGTGTGGGTTGGATCATTTCCTCCTCTTCTTATTCTTCTTCACGTCTATAAAGTCTCTGCCTCTCTCACTCTCATATTCTTTCATTCTGGATTGGCGTTGAGTAGTTTAAGCTATTTTGTTTTGTTTTTTTTCTTTTCTCTTACGTACTTAACTTTTGAACATTTCTTTTTGTTTTGTTTTTTTAAAACAATAATGCGAGACACCAAATTTATACACTAAATTTGAATTCCAAATGATATCGAGAAATAAGATAAGTAATTTGAGTTGGTGTGAGATTGATACACAAATGTTAAAAAGTAATTGAGTTTGCGCTTATATTATATATTTTGCCAAATTTGATTTAGAAACACAAATCTAACATGATTAGATCAATTTACTAATCAATTAAAATTAGATATATTTTTATTACAATGTTGACCCCATTAAGATTGACTGTTGGTTTAGGGCCCACATGAGTAGGTAGGGTTGGGCTCGAAGTCACTTTCAGACCCGTTGGTCTTATACCGCTTTGCTTGGACCCAAAGAAATAAGATGCTTTTTTTTAAAATTAGTAATGAGCCCAAAAAATCAGTTAACGAGACGTTAAAATAACGCGAAAACAAACGCGTTGGAGTTGCGTTAATTCAAACAGCGCCTTAACTCCCTTCTTTGTAAATAAACGTTTAACAGTCGTCTCTTTCTTCTCAATAGAGTGAGAGTAAGGCGCGAAGAGAGTGAGAGAGAGCCACAAGAATGGCGAAATTGTGGGGCGTGCGAAGACTGCCACTTCCACAAACCAAAGGACACGAAGGCAGTGCTAAACGAACAAAGAAAAAAAAACAAAAGAAAGAGTAAGTAACTTCTGCAAGCTTTCGTTTTCCAGTCTAAATCTTTCATTTTTGATGAGAAATCGGAACCAAGATCGTTGAAAGCTTGATGGATTTTTGATTCGTATTCAGCAGAGTAGCTACGTTTCTGGGTTTCTCTCTGAGAATCGATCAGAATGGTAAACTTAGTTTTATATTCTCGTTTTATATATGTGAAATTTCCATGAAGATGCAATAAGGCAAATGCTGCTCCGGATGTGATTTTTTCACAGAAAAATAGAGAATTAGGTGCCTTAGACTGAGAAAAATAGAGTACAGATGGAGGTTTGCATCTGAGAAATTTGGTAGAAAGTTTGATGTTTCCAAGTAATTGTTCAAACTTTTAGTATACATTCAGAAATAGGCTACATGGACACACATATATAGTCATTAAGAAGACTGCCTAAGTGGTTTTTATATTGAAAACTTTGGGGCTAAATTATGAGATCCCATGAGTTTTTTTTTTTTTTCTTGGTACCTACTGAACATGTATAGCTTACTATTTGTGGTACATATTATGAAAGCAAAAGAGATTTAAGCTACTTTTACTAACATTCCAGCTTTTCACTGCTTACTGAAAGGGAAAAGAAGGCATTGAACTGATAATGTAGTAAATTTTTTCAACTGCTGCAGGGCAAGCCAGTGACCATTGTTGTTGGTTCTCAAATTTGGGTTGAAAATCCAGAATTAGTTTGGATTGACGGAGAAGTAATAAATATTAAGGGAGAGGATGCTGAAATTCAAATTAGTAATGGGAATAAGGTACAGAGTTGTTATTATCCTTTTTTATGGTTGGAAGAGTTGTTATTATTTAAATCTGAATCTTTTGGTCTTATTCATTTGTCTTTAAATCCAACATTTTTCCAAATTTTGTGTTTCAAGCTTGTGATTCTTATTTTTTTTGTATTTTTTGTCTATTTCTTAAACCGACCTACTTTCATATTGGTCAGGTCGTTGCAAAGGTGTCAAAAATATATCCAAAGGATATGGATATGCCTGCTGGTGGAGTTGATGACATGACTAAGCTATCATACTTGCATGAACCTGGAGTTCTTTGTAATTTGGCAACTAGATATGAGAGCAATGAAATTTATGTAAGATTTCTCTTATCTATAGTTTCGATCAATTAATGTACACCCTGGTGAAGAAAATGATTAATCACTGCAGCTTTGGGCGTCTCTGTTATAATACTTTGACATCATGGCAGACTTACACCGGAAACATTCTCATCGCCATCAATCCATTCCAAAGTCTCTCACATCTGTATGATACTGTTATGATGGAACGGTATAATGGAGTGCCATTTGGAGAACTGGGTCCTCATGTTTTTGCAATAGCCGATGCTGCATACAGGTGAACTGTGTTTCTTTTGCATCCTACTTTTTCCTCCTTAAAAGATGATGCAGTTACTTTACTGAATTTTCCAAATCTAACCAGGGAAATGATTAATGAGGGTAAAAGCAACTCTATTCTGGTTAGTGGGGAAAGCGGAGCTGGTAAGACTGAAACAACTAAAATGCTTATGCGCTACCTTGCCTATTTGGGCGGAAATGCTGCAGCTGAAGGACGGACTGTTGAACAACAAGTTTTAGAAGTAAGCTGATTAGCTGAAACCATATTACTGTAGCTAACGTTTTTATTTAATGGTAGAATGAGATCTGAAGCCTTGCATAAATATCCTTTCCCATCACTAAAGAAAATGATGTTAAGTGCCAATCTTTTAATTAATTAATTTTTTCTGAATTGTGTAATATTTCTTTTATTGTTTTAACTTGTACCCTTCTAAAAAATTTGTTGTTGTAACTGACGTGGTGCAGTCAAATCCAGTTCTTGAAGCCTTTGGTAACGCTAAAACTGTTAAGAATAACAATTCCAGGTGAGAAATTGTTAAATGCTTTGAAAATTTTTTTTTTTTTTTTTGGGTGCTGTTTTTGCTGTTGGTACTGTTTTGTTTAATAATTTTGAATAAAATACGCTTGGCATGTCTTTGGATCTACATGATCTATTTCTAAATCTTTATACCAGACAATGAAATTTCCTAAATAGTTTCTGTACCCACTGTTGTTCTCTTGAATATGTTGGTGCAGCCGCTTTGGGAAATTTGTTGAGATTCAATTTGATAAACGTGGTAGAATATCGGGGGCAGCCATCAGAACTTATCTCTTAGAGCGATCTCGTGTTTGCCAAATTTCTGATTTAGAGCGTAACTATCACTGTTTTTATCTCCTTTGTGCTGCTCCGGAACAGGTACATGGCTCAGTTTTCTACTTCAGTGAATATTTTTGATATTTCACAAAATTTCTGGTTGACAGATTTCAAGTCATATCAGGAAAAAGAGAAGTATAAGTTGGGAGATCCTAAGTCATATCACTATCTTAATCAATCAAATTGCTATCAACTGGATGGTATAAGTGATGAACATAATTATCTCTCCACAAGGAGAGCCATGGATGTTGTTGGAATAAGTGTAGTAGAACAGGTATATTATTTTGATTTAAATCTGCATTTGTTTAATGCTAAGTTAAGCATCATTATACAGAAAATCTGGGAATAACTCTGTCTCTGTCTCTGTCTCTGTCTCTGTCTCTGTCTCTGTCTCTCTCTCTCTCTCTCTCTCTCTCTCTCTCTCTCTCTCTCTCTCTCTCTCTCTCTCTCAGGAGGCTATTTTCAGTGTTGTTGCTGCAATTCTTCATCTTGGTAATATTGATTTTGCCAATGGGGAAGATAATGATTCATCTGTTCTGAAAAATGATGAATCCCTTTTTCATCTTCAAATGACAGCAGAACTTCTAATGTGCGACGCAAGCTTTGCTCTAGACATAATTCATACTCTCTTTTTTTTTTTTTGGTCAATCACAGTGCAGTTTTCATATGTCTTATTCGTATATCAGGTGTAATCCTCGTGCACTGGAAGATGCACTGTGTAAGCGTGTAATGGTTACTCCTGAAGAAATTATTAAAAGAAGTCTTGATCCCCATGGCGCAACAGTTAGCAGAGATGGTTTGGCCAAGACTATATACTCTCGTTTGTTTGACTGGTAAGATGCTAGCTTCTGAATCATTTTTACTAAACTGCTTACTGTGGAAATGAAGAACAATATTGGTTTTTCTGTTTGTTTTTTATGTCCAGGTTGGTGGATAAAATCAATGTCTCAATTGGACAAGACCCTAGCTCAAAATGTCTGATCGGGGTCCTTGATATATATGGTTTTGAAAGCTTTAAAACTAACAGGTAATGATTGATTGCCGAAAATTTAGAATGCATGGATATGTTTGGGAAGGGTTCTGTGTTTTATGCATTTAGCATAAACAAAAATACATTCTCATCCATATTTGGTATGCATAAGAAGACCTAATACTACCTAGCATCAGGTGGCGTGAACTTCTGACCTGCACTAAGGTACTTGGGGAATCCTCGGGATATTGCTGAATCTGAATTTACTCAGCTACAAATAATTAGAAAGGAGGATCCCAGATTAAATTTAGCTTGAATCCCACTACGTTATTCTTAGTCCTAACTTGTTATGTTCCATTAATGCAGTTTTGAGCAGTTCTGTATTAATTACACTAATGAAAAGCTGCAACAACATTTCAACAAGGTATGAGGTTAGTCATACTTGAAAACTTGAGTTTTTAGTCATTCTTTTCAATGTACCATCTAAATGTTATGATGTGATTCAGCATGTATTCAAGTCGGAACAAGAGGAGTACACTAGAGAGGAAATTGATTGGAGCTACATAGAATTTGTTGATAATAAAGATGTCCTGGATCTCATTGAACAGGTCTTCTTACCCTCTCTCTCTCTCTCTCTCTCTCTCCCCATCCCCCTCCCTCCCTCTAATGTTTTCTCATGTGAACTGGTAAACAGAAAAGCACTTACATAGCTCGTAAACTCTTATAAGTCTGTCCCCATTGGAGGTGACACGAAGCCGACATGTTATAACCTTTAAGTTTCCAACTTTAAATTATTCTAAAAGCAATGACTTGTCCCTTTTCCTTTGATGCATCATGCATCACTCATGATGTTAGTCCTTATGAATGATCATATATATGGGACTTCATGTTTGCTGATTTGTATCCCCTATTCTGGAGCCAGAATGTCTTTCAAGCAATACTAATAATTGGTGAAACTCTGCATGTGTTTCCAAATGGTACATTGAATCTACTGTCGTGGTTTCATTTTTGTGTATTGCTGATCTGTTCATTCAGCAGTTAAACTATGAGAAAGTAATATACTGAATCATCTATATCCACACATCACAATTTAACTAATTGATTGCGCTTCTGCAGAAAAAAGGTGGAATTATTGCTCTGCTTGATGAAGCTTGGTATGAACATCTCTTCATTCTTGGCTGCAATTACACACACACAAACACACACACACACACACACACACACACAAAGAAGCTCCTGCTCAAATGCTTTATTAGGTGAAGTTAGGATGGTAAAATCCCCATGTTCTTGACTGAAATGACACACAAACAAATTCACACAGAGGTTCCTGCTCAGGTACTTCATATTAAATGAATAGTATATCTCCAGATTTGTATGAAATCCAGAAACTGCTCTATATTTTATCCATTAACTGTTGTTTTCAGTGTAAATTTGTAATCCAAGTATGGATTCCACCATTACATTAAATGTTCTGGCCCTGCTTTTCATGCCCACCAAGTTAATCAATTAGATATTTTATTGATGGCCATGTAATCCTTTGAATATCCTTTATGAAACGTTTTTATAAAACTTTAGTTCTTTACACAATTAGATGGAAAAAGGACACATCCAACCATTGTCTAATCAGAATTTTTTTTTTTTTGGGGGGTTAACTTTGTCTCTTTACAGCATGTTTCCAAAATCAACTCATGACACATTTTCACAAAAGCTGTATCAGACATTCAAAGATAACAAACGCTTCATCAAGCCAAAACTGACCCGCTCAGATTTCACCATTGTTCATTATGCAGGAGAGGTGGGCTTGGTTATTGTATTTTGTTCTGAAATCCATCGTCTGTACTGTGGTTTCCACTGAAGTATCTTCACTTATTTTTGCTTTTTTTTAGGTACAATATCAGTCTGATCAATTTCTAGACAAAAATAAAGACTATATTGTTCCAGAGCATCGAGATTTGTTGAGTGCCTCAAAATGCTCTTTCGTAGCAGGCCTTTTCCCTTCGCTTACTGAGGAGGCGGCCAAATCTTCCAAGTTCTCATCTATCAGTTCTCGTTTTAAGGTATCTTCTATTCTGGTTATCTTCTTGTCTACCATTCTGGTCTCAGAAAGAAAGAAAATTGCTTACAATTGTTTTGGATTTTGCCCAAGAAATTATTATCAAATTATTCCATGTGTCGAAACAATTTACTGCATAAAGGTGAAACTTAATTTCTGACCTTATTGATGCAGCAACAACTCCAACACTTGATGGAAACACTAAATGCTACAGAACCCCATTACATTAGATGTATAAAGCCAAATAATGTCCTAAAGCCTGCAATATTTGAGAATATCAATGTCGTGCAACAACTACATTCTGGTGTAAGTACAACGGGAACTGTGTGTATAGTACTATTACTTATTATCAATTGGTGGCATTTATACTTTGTTATTTGTGTAGGGTGTTTTAGAGGCAGTCCGAATAAAATGTGCAGGATACCCTACTTACAGGAATTTTTTTCAATTTTTAACTCGATTTCGTATCCTGGCCCCTGAGGTTCTAAAAATGGAGTAAGTGCCACCTTATGCTTTCACTTTTAATGTTGTCACATTGTTATCTTCCATATTGTTGCTGGCTTTTCTGCTTATTCATGGATGTTTTGGTTATGTTCCCATTTCTGAACTTAATGCCTATATTATCAGCTTTCCTGAAAACGAAGCCTGCGAAAAGATTCTGGAGAAGATGGGGCTTAAAGATTATCAGGTAATAAGAACCATTACTTCGTATCAATCACTCTTATGTTGACAAACACAAGATTCACAACAGAAAATTCTGGAACTCCTACTTGGCTTCGCCTTGTTGGTAAACCACAATTGCAAAGCAAGCTCCTAACCTATGACTATTGTTGACTGAAGTAGCTATGATGCGGAACCCAATGAAAATAACAAAAAGAAGAGGGAATGGAAGAGGGAGGAGGGAAAGATAGAAACTCAAGACCGAAAATTCTTTTGTAATTCAATAATGGAGTTTCCTCAAAACAGCTGCTTCATGGCCTATTTATAGGGCCAGTCTGAAAAATCACATCAAAATCAAATATTATGTCTTTAACTTGCAAGATATCTTTTTTTTTTGGGTGTTTTTAACAAGACATCATATATATTCAACTAAGTTGTAAATAGTTTTTTTTTTTCCAGATAGGGAAAACAATGGTTTTCCTAAGAGCTGGTCAGATGGCTGAGCTAGATGCAAAGAGAACACTCATGCTTGGCGACTCAGCTAATGTGATTCAAAGGCGAGGCCGAACTCGTATTACTCGTAGAAAGTATGTTTCTATACGGGAGGCTTCTATTTGTGTACAATCATTTTGCAGAGGTGAGTGCAAAAAAGAAGAGAAAGCCTATTTACCTCTTTTTTTCAAAGGCAAAATCCTGAATTTTTTCAGCTGATTGAATGTATTTTGAAGGATTTGGTTACAGTGTGATCCCCATCCCCCTTATTCATTTATGTAGTTTTCCATTACCCTGGCAGTTAGTGCTCTTATCAGCTATGTATACTAACTACCTTTATAATTGGCTGCATATACTAGAATTTTCTATATACTATTTCACAAGTATATCGTTGTTATGATTCAGGAGAATTGGCTCGCAAGTTATATAAGCTCAAGAAGCGGGTGAATGCTGTAGTTAAAATTCAGAAGACTGCACGTAAACGCCTGGCGAGAAAAGACTATGTCAAAATATTGTTCTCTTCAGTTGTCTTACAGACTAGTTTACGGGCAATGGTTGCTCGTGATGAACTTAGATATAGGGTTAAGGTTGCAATTATTATTCAGGTGATTACCCAGCTTCTTGTGTTGCTAACTTGATATATACATAGTTTGTTGCTTTTTGTATTTCCCAAGAATTTGTTTTAATGCCCGGCGAGAAAAGATTCAAATTCATGATCTCTTAACTGTCTTGCAGACAGGTTTACGCGCAATGGCTGCTCGTGATGCTTTTAGATATAGAGTTAATGCGGCAGTTATTATTCAGGTGAACCAGCTTCCTGTTTCGCTATAATACATAGTTTGTTGCTTTTCACATTCTCAAAGAATTTGCAGATATTCCTGAAAAGAAAATCTCAAAACCGAGTTCTCTTCAATTGTCTACAGACAGGTTTACGAGCAATGGCTGCTCGTGATGCTTTTAGATGTAGAATGCAATCTAAGCCGAGAGTTATTGTTCAGGTAATTACCTAGCTTCCTCTGTGGCATTTGTTTTTTTTTTTTCATATCCTCAAAATATGACCAAAAGAAACATGCAGGAAAATTGCTTCAACATAGTTCTGGGCAAAAATGAATCTTGTATTTCGTTAATTAGTTGAGTGAATGCAACTCAATATATATGTATATACATACATATATATAGTGTTCTCAGAATGAGTGTACAGACTATACTATCTACAAGATCAGAAGCATCATGCTAGCTAATCCCTTTCAAGTTCTTTTAATGAAAATTTTAGATAATTTGTGCAGACTGACTTGGGAAAAGCAGAAGGAGAAGAGGCAACAAAGTTGGAGTCCTCTGTGGAAGCTAATGTAAGCAAAGTTAATGAAACAAATGTGTTGTTTGAATGTCTCGTTATACAGGTAGAAACTGAAGAAGTATGCCCTATTCTCAAAGAATTCCTATGTCATGATTCAAATGCTGAAATCAATGGCCCAACCATAATGTTGCACCAAATATCTCTGCTTTTAAATTCTTGTAAAGAAATCAATGACAAATGACTATTATACTTCATACAAAATCAGAAGCATCATGCTAGGTAACCCCTTTCAAGTCTTTTTACTGAAAGGTTTAGATAATTTGTGCAGACTGAATTGGAAAAGGCAAAAGGAGTGGAAGCAACAAAGTTGGAGTCCTCCGTGCAAAGTAATGTAATCAAAGTTGGTGAAACAGACGTGTCATCTAAAATTCTGGTTTCACAGATAGAAATTGAAGATATTACCAAAGAAATCCCAAGTCCTGAAAAAAATGCTGAAAAGATCAAAATTCTTACTGCAGAAGTTGAAAATCTGAAGGTAATGATTATTGACCCAATAGCTTAGGAATTGCCATTCTTCTAGATTTGTTCCGTTATTTTTCTCATCTTAAACTGGTTACAAATTAATGTTCCATCTCTTTTCACATAGGCCATGCTGCAAGCAGAAAAACAAAGAGCCAATGAGTGTGAAAGGAGATACGTAGAAGCTCGGGTATCAAGTGAGGAAGGACGTAAAAAGTTAGAGGAAACTGAAAGAATAGTACATCAACTTCAGGACTCTTTGAACAGGTAGTACTCGTTGATGCGCTTACGAATTATACTCTTATCATTTTTTCATTTCTCCCTTTCATCTTGTGCATGGATTACATAGAACTGAATATGGTATTTCCTCATCAAGTTGACTTTCCATTGGGTCAAAGAGGCTCGTTTGTGAACCTGACAAACTTGGAATCTATGATGTAATTTGCAAATGAAATATATGACTAGTTCTAAGCGCTTGTATTAGGATTTAAGTACATAGTTCTTATATGTTAGGAATAGAATAAAATATATATTTTGAAGTGTCTTATAGGTTTATTTATTTTATTTTATTTTTTTAAATTTCAATTCGCAGTCATTGAAATGAGTTTCCCAGTCTAAATTACTTTCGACTATCAAATAAGATACTTTTTCTCTGGGTACATAGGTCAAATTATTAGCAATATGATTTTGGTTTTGTTATGGGCAACTCAAAGCTTTGTAATTGCATATAGCGGAAAAAAATTTGAAGGCCCTCTTCATATGGCAATAATGAGATTATTTTATATGAATTTGGTTATATAGCTTGATTTGGTGCGTCTTACCTGCTGAAAAAAAAAAAACACAATTTCCTACTTGCTCGTGTGCCCCATCAGTTTAACCCATTTTGTTTGTTTGAAGTACTTCCTGCAATATATAGTTTATAAGTGAAAATCATTTTGAGAAAACGAATGACATGAGAATACCAAAGAGTGGCAGCATTTCAATGATGCAAACATTACTTCTGTCTTATTTAGATTTCTACATATATGAAAAGTTACAATTATTCTGATGATGTTTGTAAAGCTGCTCATAAATCAGTTGACTAATTCTAGATATGATCTAGTGTGTTTCAGGATGATATATTGCATGTCAAACCAAGTTTCGGAACTGAAAACAATCTTATCTACCGCATCCAAATCAAGTTCAACAACTGCAGGACCTTTTGTTAGACACGAAGGGTCCGAAAGCATTTCCAGTAACTCTGAATGTTCATCCACTGACTCAGATTTTACTTTTCCAGCTCCAACTCCAACCTCAGCTAACTTTTCTCCCCCCTGCACCAATTCTCTCAAGCTCATAGTTCAGGACATTTCAGCCGGAGATGTTTCAGGTTAGTTAGCTGTGTGTATTTTGATTTTCTGGCTATATGTACTTTATAATCCAGAAGGAACATCAATTTTCTTAGTGAGTGTGCAACTGATCCCACTGTGTAACTGATTGTACCAAAGACAATAATGATATTATGTGTAGTGTTCCTATGGTGAAATTACTTCGCTGCAATTAAGCGCAATCTAGATCAGCTTGTTGCCACCTCTTTTTATGTGAGAAAAGCACTGATTTTGTCAGAATATTTTCAATTTCTAAAAGATACCCAATTCAGAAATCATTTCCTTGCACATCGTGTTATCTCCTTGCAACTTTGATAAAAATGGTTATGTTTATAAGTTCTGTTTCATTGTTTTATGTTTTCCTTTTCCCTCGATGATACTTTTTGCAGGATCTGAAAGTGAGAAGGAGGGGGGGGCTTTTGATGACTTCTTCTGACGGAGCCTGTTCTAATTATTTTTCTTCTTTCTTGCTTAGATATGGGTCTCTCATAAAACGTCAGACTTTTGGCACTGTATATAGGACACCAGACTTGAACATATCGTCCCGTATGCTTCATACAGGATCATAGATCGACAAATTTCTCTCAGGAAGCTGTAGATCATTTAGTCAGGTAGTGTTAGCGAAGTGGTCAAATGTAGTAAATTTTAGAGTAGGATGTAGTTTGACCTCATCCACTAACATCCTTTGTGATTTCACTTTGCCCTGATAACCGGCCATGGGCTTATTGTTCGTAAATGTTGATCATAAAACTCTCTTGAGTAAGTTAATTTTCTTCTGCATTGTCTTTGTAGACTGTACTTTTTATCTTGTTGACCTCCATCTCAACTTGAGAACACAAAAGACCACTTAACAAGAAGCAGCAAGCTAATGAGGAGTTCGTCATCAATGTATTGCCCAAGGGCAGAAGTATTTGCTGCCTTAGTTTTTCGTTTTCTGTTTTTTTTTTTTTTTTTTTTTTTTTGGTCTTTCTTACTTTAGCATTTTAGTCATGAATCAGACAACGTGGCCTTTAGCTAATTGGCCGTCAGTGTAATTAACTTTAATTATTAGATAACTTGAAGGTGTTGGTTTTAGGGGTTGAGCATATATAGTGGTGTTTGGCGTTTACAAACAGTGTGTGTGTGTGTATTCAGATCAAGCAAAATCTAGTGCCAAAATGTGTTGTTTTTTTCTTCTTCTAAATAACCTGCATTGTTGGTTTACATTTGGCAGGAAAATGCAAGTGATCGAAGCCATTTGCATTCCTAATATATTAAGTTATTAACCATTGAAAAAACGACTATTTTTTTCTTGTAAAAATTTCGATGAAAAATCGGTTCAGGGTAGAGGCAAAAATAAGGGGAAACCACCTCAATTTCAGTAAAACTATCCCGAAACATCGATCTACTAAGCTTTCCTTTGTTCCATACTGCAGTATATGCATATACATAAGAGGCTTCCTATACCATATGTTATAGCTTGGATTTCAAATTGTGAACTTTAAATGCATTTAAATAAAAAAGAAAATGTTTCAAATGAATCAAATTCCTTTATAAATAAGACATTGTCATCTAAAAAGTTAAATTTGACAACAAAAAATTCTAAAAAGTTAAATTTTGTTTCGAAACTAAATTGCAGGAAAACATCTAATTGTGATTTATTTTTTTGGTTCTTTTTTCCATTTTAACTCCAAATATATATGTAAATAAATTCTTATGTATACAAACTCCTATCTTTGTACAGTCTTCATACGAATTGGTGCACCCACCCACCCCCTCAAGTACGTAGAGAGCTTTTATATATTTCATGCTTTTCATATATTCCCATATTCCTATTTCCCACTGATAACAAGCCCCTAGCTTAGCAAAGCTAGTTTCCCATCTCATCATGTATATATGTCTGCAGGTATAAGGCAAATTTTGGCAGATGTCACCCCAGAATTCGCAAAAAGTTAAAACACTGACTTTTTAAGTTTCTACACTTTCATTGCTAAGTAACATCCAGATATAGTAGCAGCATTTTGCACATCAACCACACTATGCATCAAATAGGATCTGAGCATTTTCTGCTTCTTGTTTCTGTCTTAGCCCACTGAAATATCAGTGAGTCTCTCTCTCTCTCTCTCAAGCTGTGAAACTAAAAGATGGGTTTCTCCATTTTACATGGATAACGTGTTAATTTGTTTTGATGTTTGTAGCTAGGCTGGAGGACTGGACTTAAAAGTGTCATATGGAAATGCCCATTTGAGTTCAAGATCGATCAAAGAGGAGGAAGAAAGAAAAATGGACTGTATCAACTTCAGCTTCGAAGGAGAAAATTTATGTGATATTTCGTGGGCTGCAAAAAACTATGCATGCAGCTTTTGCAGGAGAGAGTTCAGGTCTGCTCAAGCTCTTGGGGGTCATATGAATGTCCACAGGAGAGACAGAGCTAGGTTGAGACTCCTCCCTCCAAGCCTTTCTTCAGAAATATGTCCTCATAACCCTAACCCTAGCTCTTATTTTTCTCCCTCTTCATCATCATCATCATCCTCTCTTTCATCCTCTAAGGGCTTACCACACAATTACTCATCATGTCACTCCTTGCTTTCTCCTTCTTTGAGGGCTTTGATGTCTGCAACTTCATCTACAGATGGAAACAAGAAACCCAAATTCAAGTACAACTCTCCTCAAAATCATGTTCCTAATTTGATTCCCAAGAAAGGCAAGAGAGGTGCTGTGGATCACGAGGCCGGAGAAATATTGAAGGGGTTTGCACAAAAAGATCTGGACGATGAGTTCAACAAGGTTGATGATCTGAAGAAAGAGAGTAATATTATTAGGCTGGACTTGGACATGGGTTTCTTCAAAGATCACAAGGAGGAAGTGGATTTGGAACTTCGACTTGGGCATCTGTAGGTGCAAAACTTCACCTACTTTGTGTGGGAATTTATCCCAAGTTAGTTTAGATTTGATTTTATGCTGCACTTTATTTTTAAAATGAAATTTTATTTTCCCCTTTCTTCTTAATTAGCTACCCAACAATGAAATCAGAGATGCTTTGAGAAGGTTAATTTTTGTATGGATCTAATATTGGGTGATTACTATTATGACTATGCAAACCCTTCTTTTTTGCTGTTTCCTTTGTCAGTTCAGTTGTTGATTTAAGCAGTTTCTAGTTTAATTAATCTTGAAATTTTCAGTTTTTATTGTTCTAATTCCTCTAGTGGTAAAGTGGGGTTACCCCTTTTTCTGGTGAGCGTGCAATAGAGTTGAATTATCTGCATCTGTCTCATATGTTTGAAATTCCATTATCATTAATTGTTTCAAAGAAAAAGGATGGTTGCATAGTTGATGTTCCCTCTTGTGATTGTTCTCTGGGAAATGCTCTCTCTCTCTCTCTCTCTCTCTCTCTCTCTCTCTCTCTTCTTTGTCCCTTTACTTTCTTGGAAACAGAAAACTAGAAAGCAAAGATGTATAGCATATAGAAAGAAGATCTTTTTTTTCATAAATTTTATGGGCCAGAAAAGCTTTGCTTCTGAAGAATTATTTCAATAGTTTCTCCAAGCTTATAACCTTGGAGCTCTATCCTGTGTGAACAAATAGTGGTGAGGAGCACAAGTTTGATGATATCAAAGAAAAAGTCAATATAATTACAATCAGAATTTCAGAAATGGGGCACTATCTATCAAACGAAAGCTTGAACTTGAAGGTGTTGAAGGTTTTTAAAGGCTACGCATGCAGAAGATGAGGCTGAACTCATCTGGCCTTAACCTTTTTTCGCAGTTTACAAAGAGAAACTTGAAGTGATCATAAATATGAGAGCTGGACCTGCTGACTTCACTAAATTCAAATGTTTTCATGAAAACATACAAAGAAGAAATTAAAGTTTTCACAGTAATAAAGATATTATATGTGTGGCAGCAAGATGTCATGCATGACTTGTCAGGACTCAGGCAGGAGGGAACATTAACATGTAATATCTGTATCATGATTTGATGCCTAGCTACGTCAAACATATCGATCACAATATTGTCAAAATTAATGTAAAAGGAAAGACATTAATTGATTCATAGATTTTGATTGCTGAGCATATCAAATATATTGACCTCACTCGTGCAATATATTGTCATGTGTTTGCCTCCCTCTCTCACACTCTCTCTGCTGCAAGAAGATGAGGAGATGTTTGACCCACACAAAAAAGATGGGGAGATAGATATCAAGATCATCATTTCATCTCAGATATCAGATATTGCATTTTCCCAACTTCTGTCTGTTTGCATGTTCCCCAAACCCTGGTCTCAGTAAAGACATGATGGCCTTTCCTTATTTAGAAGCACATAATTTGGGCACTCCAAGCAAAACAAGGTAAAAAATAAAAATAAAAATAAATCAATGGGGTTTTTTCTTTTGGGTGGTGAAAAGGCAATAAATAAATTAAAGACTGACGGTGAATTGTGGTGATGGGGGAATTTGGAGATTGAAATGAGGCCAGTAAAAAGGTGTGTAGAGAAGAAGAAGGTAAAGAAAATGGACATGTGGGTGTGAAGGACAGAACCTACCAAAGTGTATGTTTTTGTGAAAGATGAGGGCATGGGATAAAGTAATAAGGCTAGTCGGCGCACGTCACCATCCCCACCCATTCAATTTCATGCCCACCCCTTGTTTCTTTCTTTCTCCATTCATTATATTTTTTAAAAAAATAAAAATTACTGTTCTTTTTCATAAAAGGTTTCTTATGGAATAGCTAGATATTGGGGTGGGCTAGTCTAGGACCTGATTGGGATATTGTGCAACTTGTCAGTAAGAGAGAGACTTGGGCTGGTCTAGCACCATATTGCAATATTGGGATTAGATGTGGCAAAGCCAACCTCTTTGTAATTTGGAAAATCTCTACGGAATCCAGAACCAGAATTGTGTGCTCCATTGAAACTGAAAATGGACTGCAACAGGATATATGCTATTTAATTTAGAACAGCAGCTAAGGAGCTTGATTAGAATGAACTCGGAGAGAGAGAGAGTATAAAAAATATTGCAATATGGTGCTATACTCTTTAAATAAAAAATATATTTAAAAAGTATAACCGCGCGACCATACATCTTCAATAAAAATATATATTTAAAACATGTAGCCTTTAAATATGCGAACAAGTTGAACAAGCTAGCAAAATGAAAAGGAAAAAAGGAATATTCGAATCCCTCTCTTCAATATCGCTTATATTAAATAAATATAAGAAAATAATAATCCGTCAGAATGTCTCTATATTTTGGTCTAATTATCTTTTTAGGTCTAAGCCATTGTGGTCTTAAGAGTGTTTGGACCCACTGAGCAAATTAATCTGACTTTCTGTCAGAGTAAATTAGTGGTTATTTATTCATATTTTCAAAATCTCTTGACCACCTAACACATACCATTTTAAAAGTGGGACATTTTTGCTTCTTTTTTTTTTTCCCCAAAAAAGAGAGAGTTTCCTCTCTCTAGATTCAGTTTGAAAGCTTGACTATTTGTGAATATTCCAAACTGCAAACACCAAAGTCCTTTAAATTCGGTCCAACCAGAACCAGCAGCTTGTGCACAGAAACTCAAATAAAATTCCCAAAAACTTATTCTATATGTTTTGTATATTTTATATGTTTTTGATGCAATGGGTCTGGAAGCTGGTGGGTCAATGGTTGACTGGCTGGCCGTCTGCTGACTGTGGTTTTCTAATTTTTGTGAATGTTTATGTATGGGCTTCTCTCTTCCTTTTTGGGCTTTCAATATTATTTTTGTGAGCTTATGCTGTTATTTTGTGAGTATATGTGCTCGTTTGTTATTGCTTATTTGGAGTGATAAGTGATTTTTAAAAAAATCTGGAAAGCCAGTCTGTTTAAAATCACATATCACTTTCAAATTATATATTGTGATAAGTGATAAGTGATAAATTATATATTGTTATTGCTTATGCTCGTTTTCTAATCATATAAGTGATAAGTGAGAAAATCATATATTGTTAAAAATTACTGTGAGAGAAAGCTATAATGAAAAGTAGTTAATGAAGTGCTTTCATTTTCTGATTATGCAAAAATCAATTTCGAAGAAGCGCTGGGTTTAATTATCATGCGGCAATCATTTTCTGATTATGCTAGAATCAATACCAACAACAATTTTAACAACAAGTTTATCAAACGCCAAACTACTTTCTCTCACAGTAAATCTGACAGTGATTATTTTCACAACACAGCAATATCAAACTGACCCTAAGCAATAGTCTAAATTAGAGCTTACATGGTTATAAATAAAGAAATTTGTGTAGTAGTAATGAAGTTTTAGACTTTGATTTAGTCGGGCAATAGAGGATTAGCAAAATCTTTTTTTTTTTTAAATTCAACAAATAATTAAAGGCAAGAAGCAAACAAACAGAAAAGGTTATCAAAATCCAAATTAAAAAGACATAATGATTTGGTCGATAATTAAATTTTGTTGCCTCACTACTCACGTTGTTGTTGTTGTCCTTGATCATCATCATGTTCTTGCTTTGTCCATGTCTATATATTCCCATCTTTTCCTCTTAAAGTTTTCCTACAGACTGGGTCATAATCATATTTTTATAATTCCTCAAACTCATTTTCTTCTACTTCAAGACAAAATTAAACGATAAAGATTTGAAATCAAATGGGGCTATGTCTCCTCCACTCATTCTTTTAAACCCACTCTGTACCTTTTTGTCGCCTAAATTATTCCTATTTTCACATGGGAAAATGTATTTTTGTACATATATATTGAATAAATAGTATAACTAAGTAGAAGGTTGTATTGTAGATTAGGTCAGTTAGCCAAGGCAGTATGCCAATCTCACTCAAGTTGAATTTTCCTTCTCGTATATTAGGATAGTTTACAACATCAATTTCTCAACAACACAACAACAACAACAACAACAACAACAACAAAAAAAAAAAGAGTGTTGTAACTTGTATCATAAATAGGTTCATAGTAAAAACGTGGAATGAATAGGTTGTCTTTGTCCACATAGCGGCCAGACAACATGTTCATGTACATAGAACAAATTTCATTTTCTTTCGAGTAAAAAACATTTATATCTGTCCTTTCTGCAGAAGCATCCTTAAGCTGCAATGATCCAGTTTGCGTGGCTAAGAAATCTTGTCCAAGATAGTTAATTGCGGAGTTAATGTAGTTTGGTCTAATATTATATTACAAAATGAGAGACTTAATTAGGCACGACATCTCAGTCCAGTCATTTCTCATGTAAACCTCTCATGCTTTGCAAATGACACCTACCTAATTCCAATAACCTGCTACACTAATTTAATATTTCGGCCTGCATACTTATACCCTAATAAGGGGCTTAATTAAATTGAGGAATCAGTGTGACACAATAAATTTAATGGTTGAATTTGACACAAATATTTGGTATAAAATGACGTGAATTCATCTCCGAATGTACTGTCCGTGACGTATCATTCAATTTAAATCTCTTAGATGAATACAATATACAAACGCATACAGAGTTTGTTGGCTCTCCAACTTTTTCTTAACCCTCTATCCCCTCTTAAAACAGTAATCAAACGAAATTAGAACCATAAGCTTCAAGTATAGGTTTCATCATCAGCCACGTACTTGATCTGAAATTAGCATGATGTTGACTGTGATGACATAGATATAAAGCTGATGGGTTTATATATATATATATATATATATATATATATATATTACACATATATGGTGTAAAAAGTTACACTTGCGTACAACTATAAGCTCCAAAAAAACACTGTTTCTTAATTATATACACATATATGGTGTAAAAAGTTACACTTGCGTACAACTATAAGCTCCAAAAAAACACTGTTTCTTAATTATAATCTTATCACGTAGAGGAAGGAAGGTTCCTCCATCTTTCCTCACGAATGCGTTAAACAAGATCAGTATCATAAAGTGTTCTGTATGTGCATCGAGTATAGTTCATTGCTGAAGCCTGTGCCATGTCATCATTTGTGGATTATGCAAACTTGACCAAGGCTTAATTAGTCACTAATACAGTAAAGACTCTATTGATATATATATTATATACTATTTTCTATTCTAAACAAAAACAATTGTGTATATACATATAATATTATCATCAGGTGCATTAATCATAACGGTCTGTTTCGGGTTGGAAAATGTGTTTTTATTGTGACTCCCAAAGGTCACTAAAAGTAAATTTTTAGGAAAGATATTGGGTAAATGATAATTAAGTTGATAACAATGTGGAAATTAACCATACATTACATACATGTACGAGTGGAATGCCCTTGTAGAAGCAGGTTTTACAATATGATTTATTACTTTCCTTGTGTATCAAGAGAGAAAAATAGATAATCTTATTTCATTAGCATTAATCATACGTTAAATTGTCAAACACATTGGGCTATTGGGGTATAGCTCAGTTGGTTAAGCTGATCTTCCACCTTTACTTATGTGGGCAGAATTCGAAACCTTGAGACACCCAATAAATTTTTGTATAAACCCCCTTCTCCCAATCGTTTATACTAAAATAAATTTGTTAAGCACATTGGTTTATTCAAATGTTTAGTATAAGTCATGTATAATATACATTGATTAGTATCCATCTGACAACATATATATATATATATATATATATATATATAACTTTCTAGGTTGGGTACTTCAATATGGTATCTTAAGATGAATATAACACTATAAAAAATAGCATGGTATATATATTTATATATTGTGTGCTTTGTAAGGTAGAGAAATTAGGGAGAGATTACAAAGGAAGACCGCTCTCTAATCATGGATAAGGAACTAGATATAAAAATTTTAAAAAAAAAAAGAAAAGAAAAGGGAAACCGTGTTTAATTAGTGTTAAACAAGAAGAATAAATTTGCAGCCGGCTTAACAGAAAGCTTCTCTCAGCAAAGCTCTAAGACTTTTCCCCCACAACACCTTCACTCCAAAGTTCCAAAACTCTCATAGACAATACCTATGTCTTGTGCTTGTCTCCTGTCCACCACCTCCACCAACACCACCTCTCTATAAACCACTCCCTAATTAATTTCCTATTCCATCCCAATCATATATATCCAAAGAAACCAAAACTTGAAGAAAAGAAAAAATTAGCTACAGGAATTCTTCAAGCTTTCCTAGCTATGGAACATCATAATCATCAAGATTCAAAGAGCTCTAGCACTGATGAAGAAGCTGATCAACGATCCGATGCGAATGATTGTGTGGGCACCGGGCGGTCCTATGAGTGTGTGTTCTGCAAGAGAGGGTTCACAACAGCGCAGGCCTTAGGTGGACACATGAATATCCACCGCAGAGAGAGAGCGCCCAGGACGAGGCCTAGCTCAGCTCCTAATCTGAGTTCATCCATCAGCAAATCAGTAGATGATCATAACCATCCGGGTTTGAGATCCTACCGTGAGATTCAAAGCTACCCTCCACATTATTCAACGGCTCCTGATCATGATCAGGTGGTGGTAGATCACCATGTGAACTATAGAACATTTATGCCGGCACCTACGGGATCATGGGTTGTGAGGCCTTCTCCACATGCAAATTATGTTAGTGAAGAGGACTTGTGTGCAAGAAATTATATTCCAAGGCACCGGAATCTGTTGACAGATGATCATCGGGATTGGAGATCGGGGAGCAGTTTGAGCTTGGGAATTGGCAGGCCATCGCATGATTTAGACAACAACAAAGACATAGTGGCTAATGGTGCAGGCAGTGATGAAGAATTGGATTTGGAGCTTCGACTTGGTCACGATCCCTTGTATAATATCAAAGATTAATTGAGAGAGCGCAATTAGATTTTATTACTTCATATATTTTGTACAGTTATGAATTAATCTGTACATTTTTTTTCTTCATATATATACATATATATATATATATGTTTCTTTTGTGATGGGAAAGAAAGAGAAGTTATTAGAATATCTCAAATATATCCCAATTAAAGAACAGTTCTGTGTGTTTTCCAAGCCTGTTTTTCATGGCAATCAATTTAGTCTTGTCTGCTGGTTTAAAGGCTGGGAGAAGGAGCTATAGCAAATAAATAAGGTATATTTTGCTTCTTCCATCTTCATAGCTAGCCAGCTAGCCCTAATTTTTGTTAGGGTTCTGTGAGATGTTTTCATATATATATATATATATGTAATACATGTCTTCTTCTTCTTCCCTCCATTGTATTTCTTAGCTCCAAGTTTTGCTTATAAAAAGGGATTGGGATTGGAATTTTTCTAGTTATTTCAGAATTTCATAATCAATTAGCTTGAATCCTATTGCTTACTAATTCACCTATAAATCAGTTTTGTTTTTCTTTTCTTTTGAGAAATGAATTAACGATCGACGACACCGGAACTCCAGCAAGGAAGCTTTAGCCTAATTCATTGTTCAAGTACATGTCACCCCATTTTCACCATATATTTATCAGGTGAGCTCTGAGTCTTTTTATTGAACTTATATGCTAATTCATTGTGTATATGTATATACATATATATTTACATCTTCTTCATTCGTATCGCTTTCTGTTAAGATCCTAGCTAGCCAATTATGTGTGTGAGTGCACGTTTACACATACAGACATCTTGGGGGGTAAAACATCCATAATTAAACAGGAAAATGTTTCCAAGTTAACTGATTTCAAGATGGTAAACCAATCAGCAGTCTTAAATAAAGTAGTTACCCTAAAGGAATGATATCAAAGTCTGAACATATATAGTCGTCCTATTAGGGTTTTCAACTGGACTTTAGCGTCACTCTCCTCTACAGTACACTAATCAGTTTTCGATATGAAAGTTGGGGATCAAATCGGAAACTTGGCACTGTTTCAGAGTGCAGAATATTTCACTTGATCAATTGCAAGAAGCATGCTTGCTCCAATAGATAATGGTTCTCTTCATTTTATAAAAGCCTATATGTTTGCATGAAATAATATAAAATCTGTACAATAACAAAGATTGTTAACCAGTAAGAATTTTGTAGCATTTTCGATCGTTACAAGAATGCCCCCTTAGCCTAGATGTTATATATGAAATCTCCAGAGTTTGAAGTTGGCCGGATTATATATAACACGGCAGAATTAGCTGCTGCTGGTGATCCCTGCAGCAATAGTATTCGCATGCATTTAGTTATATTATATATATGTTCTTTATAGTGCGAATTATTGTTCCTATATTGAAAAGTTGAAAAACTTTGTAAATGACTTATAACGATCGAGTTGGGCCACTCACTCTTTTCTCGATTGAATTTGAAGTTAGAACCTCTACTTTTTCATGTATGTATGACCTGATTATCATGTTCCTACTTTACAAGTAATATTTTTCTAGCCCTTACGATATCTTCAGGTACTGATATTCTTGTGTGATATTGTACCAATTATACTTTCCTTTCTATTTTTGGTTGAGAAGAAAGAATGAAGCAATTGTATATATTGGATGCTGGATATTAATTAAATATTCTACATGATCAGCTAGCCAGCATATATAAAGAGAAACCTGACTTGATCAAATGGAAGTTGAAGATTTTTCTGCATGCAGGCCATGGGGGCAATGGAGACGAATGGGTCACACATGTTCTACGTTAAAGCAAAGAGTACCGAGCCTGCAGGAAAGGGCTAACTAGCTTGGTCTGGCTTGTCAAGGCCAGCATGTACAGCTGGACATTGATACTTTTGATACTTTTTTATTATTTATATTTCTTTTGTTTGTATTTCTCCGTTTTGAGTTGATTACATGAAGAATTATTATTATTATTATTTTTATTTTTAATACGGGTAATAGTCTAAACTACAAAAAAAGGGTTTCTCATACACCTACTGGTTTGCAAGTCAAGACCCTCTCTTGCTGAGTTAGACCCCTATTGACGAAGATCTTTTTAATTAAACCAATATTGTCCTAAACAAATATGCAAAGTTGGCAACAATCAACTGCATATTTGTACTTTGGTTATATCTTAAAAGTTCAAGTATTAATTGACTTGGGTTCTTGCAAGAACTGAAATCAATGGCCATGGCCTAAACATTTCCACCCGACGACCACTTCTTTTACCATAATCTGATTGGGAAGTTCAATTCTGACTCGTACAAAAATAATATTTTCCCTTTGCTTTGCTTTGAAGTGCCTCACGACACGAGGTATAATTTCTGATCACAATGAACAGTTGGCCAACTTGATATAGAAACCCATTTGGCAATGCCATACAATTAGGCAACGGCACATAAAGCTAGGTTTCAAAACAATTGTTTCAACCTCAATTTTGTGCCTAAATTACAAGCTTCGTTTACCTCTGCAGTTAAATGTAACTCAGAAAAACAATAACTTCTGGCTTGGCTTTGGCTTGGGGTGGGGGTTGATAAGGCGGTTCAGGTATTTAACTCCTCTATTTCATACATTTAAATATAAACATACCAGAATATCTTACAAGCACAAGGTAAACATTGATTACAGTCAAGAGCAAGGTCTTCCATATCAACTTAAAACTAGTGGCTGTATCCAATCCATCGTGGATCAGTTACCTAGTGAGATAGTATATAACTAGGAAAATGACCACAAAAGATGCCACTAGTGTAAACATTCTCTGGCTTGACTTCGTCTCGAAAACCTGAACAAAATGAAAACATGCCATGAATCAGATGGGCACCCTTGGAATGATAAACGAAGGAACGGACCCGATAATTTCAGAAAAGAGAAGGATAAATTTGGAAAGGTAAACAACAGCCTGGCAGATAGCACACATACCATCTTAAACTTGTCCATTGTACCAGATAGCACTCCCCTTGATGAATCCATATCGTTTCCCTGAATTAGACAACGTACATAATAATAAACCACATAAAACAAGATAAAGTATGGCCTGGCAGGAAAAATGTGAACTATAGAGAAAAGGATGTATTAGCTGCAGCATATGTACCATTCTGTCCAACATGTGATTATGACTCTCCACCTCCTCATGTATATCACCAGACAACTGTTTGAAAGAAATGGATTAGGAATAGACAACAAGATATAAAAGTCTATGGGACTAGAACTACAAAACATCAGTGGGCATCTTTAAGCAATAGTTTGCCAAATCTAGCTTATAACTTTACAGACAACACTAGAGGATTCTGAGACAATCATTATGTTTAACAGGGGATGTCTTCTTAACATTGAAAAACAAGGAAGCCAAGGACTCATGGAATCCCTCATTCCTATTAGAAATATTTCATGGTTGCTGTATTTGTTTACCATTAAAGCAAAGGTAAACATCAATAAATTATGCAAGAAGATTTTAACGAAGAACCATACTACAAAATTCAAAAGCCACATTTTTCCTTCTCAACCTATTCAAACATTTGGAAGAAGCATACACTAACTAGACAACAACACAAAATGTTATAGATATTGTGACCTAAAATCATAGGTATCAAAGGCAGTTGGGAACTGCCACAATCACAATTGCAGTGTGACTTTCAAGTTTCCAGGCATTACAAGACAAGGGGGCTTACTCTCTTCAGCAAATTGA
Source organism: Prunus dulcis (assembly GCF_902201215.1). Lineage (NCBI taxonomy): Eukaryota > Viridiplantae > Streptophyta > Magnoliopsida > Rosales > Rosaceae > Prunus > Prunus dulcis. The sequence continues at coordinate 18,263,443 of NC_047657.1, read as the reverse complement.
CTCTATCTTGCAATCCATCCACTGCTCTTTCATTATCATGTTCATCAATTTCATGGGAGTAGGAAGCCGAGGCCCTGATGCCACCCTCCTCAATGCCATCAAAAAGAGCAACTTTGTTGCCACGGTAGTCCCTGGGTATAAAGAGGTTTCATTGTATTGTCAGAATGATCAGTAAACATACCATAAACAACATATATTTCCTTCAAATGAAACATGGGAAAAATCCAGATAATCTAACAAAAGCTTCAGTAATTAAAGAGGTAACAGTATCCATCACACCATTTTCTCATCAAATTATTGTTAACACATCCCAAATAGGCAATAGCATGTCCAATGCATACCCAATAGGAAAAAGATCCCAATGATTTGTGATGTCCCACATAAATCTCATTTTAGTTTTGTAAAATAGAAAGCAATTCATTACGTCATCCAAAACAGCCTAAACATGACTTAATAGAAGCACCGACTGACCCAAGCATCAAACACCTAACGCAAACATGATCCGGACCCAAATGGGATTTCAAGTTTAGTGAAAAAACAACCAAATTAGATACCATCCCTCGCACCGTCAAGACAGAGAAGAATTCTCCATGTTTATCACTCAGTTAGTATACTCAGTACACACACCAAACAGCCAGAAGCCATAGAGAAAACCATACTTTATACACAGATCTCAATAGGAATGAACCAGGTAAATATGTTTTAGAATCTTCTGCAACCAAAGCAAAAGAAAAATTACAAAGCACCGAATCAATCGGATTCGCATTAGGATCTTAATGAGCTAACCTTCGAGCATTCATGGCTCACAAGAACCAGAACAATTCAACCCTATCGCTGCTTCTTTGATCTTTGAATTTTGAGCTACTGTAAAACAATTTGAACTTTTCAAAAGAATAATATAAAACCAAAAATAAGATAGATGAAATGAGCCGAGGATTGAGGGGGTGAGAGGAATTCAGATCTGAGAGATTGGGATCGAAGAAACGTACCGTTTGGAGGGAAGCCGAGGAGTTTTCCCTGCGGAGTAAGAAAGAGGGGAAACGAGAGTGAGTCACCGGGATTTATATTCTGAAGGACTGATCTCGCGGGGGAAGAAAGTTTTACGTCTGTGGACCCCAATAGGATGGATGAACTTGGATAAGAATTGAAATGTTTTTTACTGTGTTTTATCTTGTTACTCTTCCTACTGCCAGTAACAGTAAATGAGTAAAAGATTTTTTACATTTGGCATGTTTACTAACACATTGGTGTTGAAATAATTCCAATTTATTGTTTTTCATGTGTTTACTTATATGTACGGAATTAAAAAAACTCATGAAAATTCTGTGGTAAAATTCATGATCAAATACCCTAAAAATTATGAATTATATCAATTATGAAGAGTAATTGATCCGATTCTTATTCATTATTTTCAAATTAAGTTCCTCAATTCAGAACTTCCATCCTTCTTTGTAAGTAACATGTAGCCTTGTTTGTTAAGTAATTTTGCAATTCAAAGCTCAAAATAAAATGTTTATTTAAATGTTAAATTTATTTTCTTCTTGTTGGGTTGGGCTGGGCCGCTCTGTTTTGTTTGAGTTATTGGGCTGGGCTGCCCGCCCTGTTCGACACGTCATCGTCTTCTTCAATTAGGGGCATGAGCATCTGGTTCTGGTCAGACTGAGAGACAAACAAAAACCCTAAGCCTTAAAAAAGGTGGAGCTTGTTGACATACGCATATCAGAAGCGCCATCAAGCTCAAAGCTCACAGCGCGAACTCATGGGTTCACTGAATGAAGAAGGCACCACGACCAGCTTTGAGTCATCACCGGAGATGGTGAAGTTTCTCTGCGACCGATTGCTCGACCCGACCCAGCCCATCTCGGAGCGCTTCAGAGCCTTGTTCTCTCTCCGCAACCTCAAAGGCCCTGGCCCTCGCAACGCACTCATTACCGGTTCGTTTGTTTAGTTGTATGCACGTGTTTCTATTATAGTGGCAGAGCCAATTTGCTTTCAATTTCAGGACTTGTTCATTCACTCTTATTGGGTTTTTCATTTCTAGCAAAGGGTTCTTGTTTATTGTTTCATTAGTAGTTTCTAAGTACTTCGTTTGATTTTCAAAGCAAAATTTCAGTATCTTTCTCCTTGAGCTAAACTAATAGTTTGAATGAACATCGTTGACTGATCAGCCTCTGCATTAGTTATAATATTTTTTATGTGATAGAATGAACATGGCTGTTCTAAACTGAGGACATTGATGTTTAGAGGTTTAATTCGTAGAGGGCATTATGCTGCACTTCCAGCATTACAATTTTGAATGCTAGGAAATGGGTTGGAAGTGAACATGATATATGTGGTTGTTTTTGTTTTTTTTTCCTTTCCCTGGAAACTATTATCGGAATAATCCTCATCTGGTTTTCCTTTCATCTATCATTATATGTGTTGATGATTGGTCGTATTGTAATTGCTATATGGATGTGTGCTTTCCTCTGCAGCAACAAGAGATTCTTCTAATTTGTTGGCGCATGAGGCTGCATTTGCATTGGGTCAAATGCAAGATGCGGATGCAATCCCTGCTTTGGTAGCGGTTCTCAATGATCTCTCTTTGCATCCCATAGTTCGTCATGAGGTGAGTAGTTTATGTCACCTTAATCAACTTATATATATATATATATATATATAAATTTTGGCGAATCTGCTTATGTTCTTCATCCTCTTATAATATGTCTAAGTCTTCTGATTGCCTTGGTGTAGGCAGCAGAAGCTCTTGGTGCAATTGGTTTAGAGAGCAATGTTCCTCTTTTAGAGAATAGTCTGGCTTTAGATCCAGCTCAGGAGGTAAAAGAAACTTGTGCGTTGGCCCTTAATCGAATAGAGCAGTTGAAGGATTCTGGTAATCAATCCTTGGATGAAAAGTCACCTTTTATGTCAGTTGATCCTGCTGCACCAGCTACTTCTTCATCTTCTGTAAATCAGCTAAGGTGAGCCTGGTTATCGTCCCTGGCTTAGATTTTCTTCCACTCATGCTAGTTTGTTAGATATCTGACTCGTGTTATTCATTTTAAGGGAAGTTCTTCTGGATGAAAAGAAAAACATGTATGAGCGCTATGCAGCTCTATTTGCTCTGCGGAATAATAGTGGAGATGAAGCTGTTTCCGCTATAGTTGATTCTTTGGGTTCAAAAAGTGCCCTCTTGCGTCATGAGGTTTGTTTATTATCTAATCTAATCATATACTGAGAAGTTATAAACTTAGACCACTCCACCCTCATGGATTTTTTACAAGGATTCTTTAAAGGTTGATGTTTCTAATTGCTTTTGGAGCAATGGACACCCGTGCAAAACTAGCATGTTTTACACTGCTTAACTGTCTTAAATTTGTTTTCACCAGTGGGTGTCATTTAACCTTCATATCTTCTTTGCTGTGGTTTTCAGGTTGCTTATGTGTTAGGACAATTGCAAAACAAAGATGCTTCAGCCGCTCTTTCCAACATACTTATGGATAGAAATGAGCACCCAATGGTTAGACATGAAGCTGCTGAAGCTCTGGGTTCCATTGCAGGTTTGACTGCTTGGTATTTGTCTAATTGTGTTCTCCAAGCACACCTATCTGTATATAGAGTAGTAGCTGATAGGTGGATTTTCTGCAACCTTCTTGTGTGCCTGTCATATGAGGTGGCAGGCAATGTACTTGATGTGAGATTGTTATATAGCATCTGAACCTCAAATATTTTGAGTTTTGGGTTATTTGATTGAGTTGCTGCTTTGTGTGTAGACGACCAAAGTGTATCACTTCTCGAGGAATTCGCAAAGGACCCTGAGCCTATCGTGTCACAGAGTTGTGAAGTTGCTCTAAGCATGCTGGAATTTGAAAGATCAGGAAAATCCTTTGAGGTATGCATATATCAAAATATGGTTTCAAACCAATCAAACTCTTAACATATCATCAGGAAAATGACTGAAGTCTCTGTGTTATGTGCAGTACCTCTTCATGCAAGCTCCTCCGGTGCAATAGATATGAACAGTTAGTTTCCGTCTCCGGTGCATTTCATCCATACACCAAACTTTGAAGCCCCAATGCAGACTCAGACAGTTCATCAAAGTTGTGCAAGCATGAAGTTTGGGAGAAAGGAAGGAACAAAGTTTTTGCTTGCTCGAATTAACCTGTATTTTTTATGTCATGGCTACCCTAATACATGGCTCTACAGAGTTGTTAACTTATGATTGGATGATTATCGAAGTATTATTTTATGGAATTTGTATAATGTATACCAAAATAGTCTTATGTTCCCTTTTATTTATGGATAAATATTGGCCCTGCAACTTCATATGCCACCAATTTTGGATTAAACAAATTTCCCAAGAGACATGTCGACCTGAATTTACTTTTCCTCTTGTATTATTTTGGGTAAATTGACTAGTTTCCAAAAGCTTCTTTACGCGTTCAAAAAGAAAAAAAGAAAAAGGAAAAGGAAAGCTTCTGTTTTTTTTTGGTCGGATAAAAAGGGAAAGCTTCTTAAGCAAGGACGTTCAAAATAACCTAGTACAGATATGGGCCGGGTCGGATCCGTCAAAATATGTGGATGTTAAGCAAGCACCTTCTTAAGAAAGCTTCTTAAAGCTAGACAGACAGCAAGCGACAAGCAGCCCCGCGGAGCTCCGAGTGTCAGTGGTAAAAGAAAGTTCAATACCAGTCCGTCTCACTTCCCGGAGAGAGAGAAGAGAGATAGAGAGAATGGCGAACCCTCAGCCCCCGAAGCCATGGAAGGTGGAGTATGCCAAGTCGTCGAGATCATCATGCAAGACCTGTAAATCCCCCATTGAGAAAGAGAAGCTTCGCCTTGGCAAGATGGTCACGGCCACCCAATTCGACGGCTTCATGCCTGTACTGTCCTCTCTCTCTCTCTCTTACCACCCTCATTTCACTTCCACTGTATTGTCATTTGTCACTATTATCACCCAAACGATAACACAAGAAAGTCAAGAAAGATTGCAAGAAACCCTGTTATTTTTGCTATACTTTCACACCTCTTAGCTTGGAAACATCGATTATGTGTTGATTTTAATTTCTAACACATGGGTTTATTTTCTTTGTATATTCTGCTACATTTTCATTTAGCTTGCCTTTTTGTTAGTACAAAGTTAGGACCTTTATTCGTCCCAAAAAAAAAATCAGGACCTTTATGTTGGTCTTTTCACATTGTTTAGCATTCTTGGGTTATGTAATTGGATTATAAGAAACGCTTTCTGATGTTTGCTTGAACGGAAAAGTTTTCTTTGGGACAAGTTTTGCAGCTCTTGTGTAAAGTCGAAGTCTTGTTCAAAACATAATCAAGAAGAATATTCTCTAGAAAGAAGTTTCCTAAAATCTGCAAAACAGCAGAAATTTTCTTCTGCTTAAAAACTTCTCCTTTTCCCCTTGAATAAAATGGTGCTTTATGAATTTACATTGCTGTACTTGTGTTTTCTTCATCAGCCTTCTTATTTTCTCAGCACCTTTCCCCAAAAAGTACTACATGTATAAATGTTTGGCTTGTTTTTGTTTTCTGAATCAGATGTGGAACCATGCTGATTGCATAATGAAGAAAGCAAAGCAGATAAAATCGTATGTATTATTCCCATATTTATCATTTTTCCGTTGAGTGAAGTGGATGAATGCAGTGATTAACTGATACGCCTGTGTCTTGCATCTAGAACCGATGATGTTGAAGGCCTAGAGCTCCTTCGTTGGGAAGATCAGAAGGAAATTAGAAATTATGTACAAAGTGGTGGACCCCCAGATACAATAACAACAGCAACAACAACAACAAGCAAGATCAGTAGTGGTATTGAAGTTTCACCAACTTCTCGTGCTACTTGCAAGAGCTGCAACCAAAAGATTTTAAAAGCAGAGGTTGGTAATTGTTTATCTCTATCTTTTATATGCTCAGTAAGTACATTTTTGTATTAGTTGGGTTTGGTAGATTTCTTTGGATCTATCGTGTGAGAAATGAAATCTGTAAATCAAAAGTAAGTTTTCAATTTTGATAAAGATGAATTGAAACCATTTTTCTTTTGGGTGGCACACTAGTGTATGATTGAACACGTTCAAGACAAGAAAGCTGAAACTTGTTGAGTTACCAGCCGAAGTGTCTTCCCAGCATCCTCTCTCTCTCTCTCTCTCTCTCTCTCTCTCTCTCATGTCTGCCCAGACACACCACAACAATATTCTATGGTTCTGTGGCAAGCTTTAGTCCCAATTTATAAAGAAAATGTTAGCTTATTTTAATAGAAATGTATATTATCATTGTATATAAGATACAACATCTTTCTCCAATTCTAGTTCATAAAGCATAATTGAAGTTGACTACTCTGCATGATTGCTTTTTATTCCATTTTAAGGTCCGTATATCAACCAAGCCTGAAGGTCAAGGACCTAGGGGCCTGGCATGGCACCATGCCAACTGTTTCATGGAATTATCACCATCCACCGAAGTGGAGAAGTTGTCTGGATGGGAGACCCTCCCAGTTGCTGATCAGGCAGCTGTACGTGCCTTGGTTAAGAAGGTTCCTTCTAATGCAAGAGGTGGTATGAAGTTCATTTTGTTTTTATTGTAGGTTGTTTCTATGCAGTAATAAGCAGTTATCTTTTGTTTGTCAGTCGCTATTGTTTTTCCTCTTATAGTAGTCATCCTTTCAGGCAAGAAAACTGAGGAACAAGAGGATAAAGAATTTCTGCAACAGTCAACGTCTAACACTGTCACAAAACGAAGAAAAGGTAGTGGTGGTGATCAGAAGTCAAAAGTTGCTAGGTTGGAAGGAGATGTGTCAATGAACAGGGATGTGTCCGTGAGGGATGCTACTGATCTGGAGAGTAAACTGGAGGCCCAATCTAAAGAGCTGTGGGCACTGAAAGATGATCTTAAAAAGCATGTGACGACTGCTGAGTTGCGTGAAATGCTTGAAGCAAATGTTCAAGATTCAACAGGATCAGAGCTTGATTTGCGTGAGCGCTGGTAATATTATCTATGTTCTAGCTGTGGAAATTGTGTTACTTTTGTCTTTTTTTTCCTCCCTTTAGGTTCATTTTTTCAATTTTATTTTTGTAAATTTCACTTTTTCAAACTGGCTTTTTGTTATTATTTTTAAATTTTGTTTCTCCATAAATGCTTTTATGCATTTGTCTTGTTTTGTAGTGGATTGCGTAGAATAATCTTGTTGAATGTTGTTGCTTGATTTGTTCAGTATGCTTGAATTCGATCTACTAATTGTCCTTAGCTGATTATCATCTGTAAGTGGATCACTAGTTTTTCATCTAAATAACTTGAGGTTGATTAACTCTTTATTGTTGTACTTGTTTAGCGCTGATGGAATGATGTTTGGAGCACTTAGTAGATGCCCAATCTGTTCTGGTTTTCTTCGTTATTCTGGGGGCATGTACCGGTGCCATGGCTACATATCAGAGTGGAGTAAGTGTTCTTACTCTACTGAGGAACCTGAACGCCTTGAATGGAAGTGGAAAGTCCCAGAAGATACAGACAATCAATATCTTAATAAGGTATTTAATTACAACTTATGTCCTGTATGTAGGGATCCAAGTTATGGCTTAAGTTATTATTGTTTTTTGTTTTTTATTTTGCAGTGGTTTAAATCACAAAAGGTTGAGAAACCTGTGCGGATACTGCCTCCATCAACACCTAACAAACCTTCTGGAAGTCAAGCTTTCAATGGCCAATCTCAGTCATCTAACAGTGCAAGCTTGGCAGATTTGAAAGTTGCTTTTCGTGGATTACCAAAAGAATCCATGGCATGATCATTTGTTCCTTTTATGTGTATTTAATTCATAGTATCTGTGGAAATTTTTTTTTCTGCACTTTTACTTCGGTCTATCAATTTCATTAAGGGTGATTGTGCAGGAAGAATGGAGTAGACAAATTGAGGGTGTAGCTGGACTGGTTCATTCGAAGATCAAGAAAGGCATGTGCTTTTCTTGCACATAATTTGATTTAGTGCCTTGCCTTCTTTGGATTATAGCTGTATCTGTTGACTTAAAGATGCATAACATTAGTTATTTTGTTAAACAAATTAAAGTGCAGATACTAATTGCTTAGTTGTGAGTGGAGCTCTTGATGATAAGGATGCTGAGATGAGAAAAGCAAGGTTAAGATGCTATCAAATTGCCGGTCTTGACTCTTGAGTGTATTTCTACCTTGGTTTTTGACTGGGATAAGTTGCATTTTCAGGAGAATGAAATTACCAATTGTTAGGGAGGATTATCTGGTTGATTGCTTTAAAAAACAGAAGAAGCTTCCATTTGATCTGTACAAAGTTGAAGTTGTTGGTGTAGCCTCTAGCATGGTCACTGTCAAAGTGAAAGGCCGAAGTGCTGTTCATGAATCTTCTGGTCTGCAAGATACATGTCATATACTTGAGGATGAGAAAAGCATCTACAATACGACCTTAAGCATGTCTGATTTATCAACTGGTGTTAACAGGTGCATTTGGTTTGTTCTATCTTTCTTGTTAATCAATTTTCTGGAATTGATCTTGTTGTTTTCCACATCAATTGGCACTACTCATTTCTTGAACTTAAGTTGCTAGTATCGTTTCTTGCCTCGGATCCTCATGCATTGGCCATCATGTTTTAAGATAAACTATTAGAGCAAATCCTTGTGGAAGTAGTCCCTTGAATTTGCAGTTTACTTCTGAACTTAAGTTCCGATGAAAGCATTATTGTGTGCTTATCAATTTTTTTCTTCTCTAAAGGGATAAAATCATTATTCTACAGTATTGGAAGTTAAACTTTTCTGTATTAGTTTACCCATCACTTGCAGTTAGTTTTGCTTTTAAAATAAGTATTCGGAACTCCTATTAGGGCCTATTACTTCTCAATATACTTGTAGTTAGTTGGGCCTTTTCTTTTGATAATGTTTGTTATAAATTCTGATTTCTAACTCTTTCTTGCTGTCTCCCTTTTCTATTTAGTTACTACATTCTCCAAATTATACAAGATGATAAGAGTTCAGACTGCTATGTGTTTCGTAAATGGGGACGAGTGGGGAATGATAAAATTGGAGGTAACAAACTGGAAGATATGTCGAAATCAGATGCGATCTGTGAATTTAAACGTTTGTTCCTTGAGAAGACTGGGAATTCGTGGGAAGCATGGGAGCAAAAACAAAATTTTCAGAAGCAACCTGGCAGATTCTTTCCATTGGATATTGTACTGCTTATTCTTTTATTTCTTTTATAATTATCCTCAAATGTGAAGGACCCATCCTTGGTGTGAATCATTGTTTCTGTATTTTCTTTTTCTTAAAGTTTATTTGATTAAAAATTGGAATTTGTAGGATTATGGGGTTAACAAACAGGTTTCCAAGAAAAATCAGAACAATGCAGCCAGCAAACTAGCTCCTCCTTTAGCAGAATTGATGAAGATGCTTTTCAATGTTGAAACATACAGGTTTAAAAAATTTAGTTTCAATATTTGTTTCTCTCTCTCTCTTCCATCTTTTTTTTATCTATCTATGAATTGTATGTCTATGAGACTAAGTTTAAGTTTTGCAGAGCTGCCATGATGGAATTTGAGATAAATATGTCAGAAATGCCACTTGGGAAATTGAGTAAAAGCAATATCCAAAAGGGTAATTATTGATAAGAGAATCTCTTCAATTTTCTGTAGAGTTCAGATATCAAACTGTTCTATTTTCAAGTTTAATGTTTAGTAGTTTGCATAATAAAGTCTTGTGCCCTTTCCTCCAGTCCTTATTTTCCTTTTCTGATCTCTTTGTTCAGGGTTTGAAGCATTAACGGAAATACAGAATCTGTTGAATAGTAATGGCCATGCTCCTTCCATTAAAGAGAGCTTGATTGTAGATGCAAGCAATCGATTTTTCACTGTGATACCTTCCATACATCCACGTGTTATTAGAGATGAGGATGATTTTAAGTCAAAGGTACATAAGGATCTGTGTGGTTACATCTTTCATGTTTTTCTGAACCTATATGTAATATGCATGAATTTAAATGATTTATTTTTGGGTTTTTTTTTGGTTGATGATGGCAATCTCTCCTTAACGGATTGCTTATATTACTATTTATGTTAGGGCTCATTAATTTTTTTTACCAGAGGGATTGAAATATTAATTTTTTCATGATGCTAAAGTTTGACATATTTAAAGACGTTGATGCTAAAGTTACTGCTGTAATGAGAGATTGCAACTGATTTTGGCAAGTCTGCATAGTTACAACTTACAAGCAAGGCATAAGATGTTTATACAGCTTTTTTGTATCCTTGGCAGGTGAAAATGCTAGAAGCTCTCCAGGACATTGAAATTGCTTCCAGATTAGTTGGTTTTGATGCTGATACCGATGACTCCCTTGATGAGAAGTATAGGAAGCTCCGGTGTGATATTGATCCAATTCCTCATGATAGTGAAGATTTTCAGTTGATTAAAAAATATCTTCTTACTACTCATGCCCCTACACATACGGTGGGTTTGCATCTTGATACCTGGGTTCCGAGTGTACTATGTTGGTGACCTTTTCTATATACTCAACATTTATGTCAATTGATATATTTTTCTAAATCTTGTGTCTGGCTTCTTATGATAATATCAGGATTGGAGCCTTGAGCTTGAAGAAGTTTTTGCTCTTGAAAGGGAAGGGGAATTTGATAAATTTGCTCCCTATCGGAAAAAGCTTAACAACAGAATGCTTCTTTGGCATGGTTAGTTTCGCTGCCTATGAACTTCATATAATGATTTTTGTGTGCTGTGAGATGGGAACGACTATAGTTCCTTGAAATCTTTCGTAAAATCTACTACTAAATGTATTAGGACCTATAATCAAGAGTAGAAATAGAACTAATAATTTTATACTCCCAGGTTCTCGGTTTACAAATTTTGTGGGCATACTTAGCCAAGGACTGAGAATAGCTCCTCCTGAAGCTCCTGCTACTGGTTATATGGTTCTCTCTCTCTCTCTCTCTCTCTCTCTCTCTACACATTTATGTCTATTTATGTATTATGTTTTGTGTGCCTCTGCGTGTACACAGTTGTAGTGTCTATGCTTTTTCTGCAAGACTAAAAGCATAAACATTTCGCATTACAGTTTGGCAAGGGGATTTACTTTGCTGACCTTGTCAGTAAGAGTGCTCAGTATTGCTATACAGACAAGAAGAATCCTGTGGGCCTCATGCTTCTAAGTGAAGTTGCCTTGGGGGAGGTCCATGAGCTCAAGAAGGCTACGGTGAGGACATTTTCCATTATCTTTTTATGTGCTTTGATTGTGTGTTTTGAATATTCTAATTGTAGTTTGACAGTGTTCGCCTGCTCATTTGAACTAGTGGTATATACTTGTCATGTATAACTTCAGTGAAGTATGTGGAGGCTCTTATGCACCCTAAGAGTTTGTAGTTTTGGTGTGTGGACAGTGTGGACAAAAAAATAATCCCATACAGATACATCAAACCTGCCATTTCTGCTGTGACTTTTACCCATCTAACTTATTTGTATGCTACTATCCTCTAGTATATGGACAAACCTCCTAAAGGAAAGCACTCTACAAAGGGGCTTGGCAAGAAAATACCTCAGGAGTCGGAGTATGTAAAATGGAAGGACGATGTCATCGTGCCTTGTGGAAAACCAGTGCCATCAAATATCAAGGCCTCTGAGCTAATGTATAACGAGTACATTGTTTATGATAAAGCTCAAGTAAGTTCTAAGCTTTGTTCTTGTTGGTCATTACCACTTGTGACTATTTTTTCACTTGTTTTGGAGACATATAGTAACTTAACTGGGTGTTGACATCTATGAACAGGTTAAGATGCAATTCCTGTTGAAGGTGAGGTTTCATCACAAGAGGTGAGGGAGACATAATGGTGTCCAGTATTTTGGCCCTGGTGTACAGTGTGGTGGTGTGCTCAGAAACTCACACGATGTTTCTCTGTTCTGGGTTTTGAATGTTCATATCAATAAAATCTATTTTGGGGATTGTGTGAGATCTTTTAACTTTTGCTTCTGGCATTGCAGAGAATGTTTTTCCAGTAATGGAATCAAACCCTTTGGGCATTTTGCTCTCTCTTGTGGCTATATAATGCACTTATTTTTTATTTTTTGTCAATGAACCCTTTTGTATATATATATATATGTTACCATGATATATGTTACCAGAGTATATCATCATTCTACGATATATGGGCTTCTTCCCTCCCAAAATCGTTATGGGAACTCAGACCAAAAACCTGAACTGGACTGTTTCTATGGAAACATAAATAGGGATGTTTTTAAATCATCCCCAACTGGGCCAAAAGTTTTCTGTAAGTTGGTTTTGTTATGAACCCTCTAATAAAGAAGATGAAGAAATGGATAAAGGTGGTGTTTCTCTTAAGGTCATCCAAAGCTACGAGTGAAAGAAAATTATGTAACCGATTGTGCCTGCGTTAAACCAGGGATGAACTGAAAGGTGTTTGTTGGTTCTAAAGTCTTCTCTATATGGGATATTGGAGGCAGCTATGCATGTGTGCCATGTGCTTGATGATGATCCAAATTTGACTCCAAATAAATGTAGCTAAGCTGCAAACGTCATGTGTGAACGGATAGGATTTTTTTTTTTCCCTTCTTTTTTTCAATATTCAATTACTGCCGATCGTTCGTGTGATCTGGTGGTAAGAGCTGGCAAATAAGCTATGCATGCAGCAGCAGAGCTGAGCTAAGCTAAGAATTGTGAATCTGTGATATGGGAATGTAACTTTTGGTACAAACAGCCATTTTCCTTTGTTAGAATGACGAGCCCTACTCATGGAGTTGAGCCTTCTTCTGCCTTTGCTGACATAGCCCAGCATTTTTATATATGCACCCAAAGGAGGTGGCAGGTCTTCTTGCTCTGTTCTCTACAGCTGGTCAACAATAACTCTGACTCTCTGAGGCACCTGTCCTATGATTTCATCCGTTCGTTGCATTTACCCCTTGCACAAATCTGGTCATATACTTGGACTGACCAAGTTCCATTTTGGGTTGGTCATGTCATTTATATCACTTAGACTAGTTGCTAATTGAACTGGTTTTTCTTTCCTAATTAACAAAGGACTGCAGCAACTGGGATGAATTAACAAACAATAATACAAGAAAACCGCAAAGGACCACTAGTATAGTGGTTTGAAGCAATTGCTCTTAACAAGAAAGGTCTTGGATTTTAGGGTTCGAGTCCTAACATTCATGTGGTGTATGTGAGTTTATTAATATTATTGCCCCTCTCAATATGAAAGATCCTAAAGAAAAATTTACTAGAAAATCAACCTTTTTTTTTAGGGACATTAAACGAGGAGAGATTCAAACACTTAAACTACAAGTCCATTGCATACCAAAAAACCAACTTATTACACCAAGTTTTGGTTAGCAACTGATACAGAAATTTCTTGTTTGGTGTAAGTAAATAAGGTCCAGAAAATGAAATACTGCTTTGCAGTACTTGTGGTTGTGGTTGAGGCCAGTAAAGTGAGTGCAGCAAGCAAACAAATGTGCATTTAATTTGTGATAGATGTCTGGAGAAAACGATGGCGTTATAGTAAACCACTTTTAAGACTTTTGAGTTGGCTTCTCTTTTGTCTGATGTGATAAATGGTGGCATGTATAACGCACGAGAAAAGCACAAACTGCAACTAACTCCATAATCATCTTCCACACTTGAAAAAGCTCAATGAAACCTTCATCTCCAAGAGAGCCCCAGTCCCATCATCATTTTCTGATCTCATCTCATCTGACAAAACCCAATTTCCAAAACCTCAAGCAAACTGCAACGCAAAACGAAACCAAAGCAGGACCAGTTTTTCTCCACCAGGATTCCCAAAAGTTTGAAGTCTTCAACTTGTTTAAAGGAATTAAGCATGATTATTGTATAGCAAATTAATAATTTATAGTTCAATAAATTATACCTCCTCCTCTTGCCATATTATAAGCATTTTTCTCATCTATATTGCTCATGGTAACTGAATCATTAGTAATTGTCGGTAGAAAAATACCAGCAGGTATGCCACAAGGCGACAAATTGCAGCAGTTCCCAGGTGCGGCGTTCGGCGGAAAATATAAACATATTCAAACCAACAAAATCAAACTTCACATAAAAAAATGTTAATCAAACTCTTAACCATTGAAAGATAAAAGAAAGGAAAAAAAAAATTGTATGAGAGTAAGTTGAAAGCCTTAAAGAAAGTAGCCCCATCAGATTACAAAACCATTAAGAAATGTCCCCTTAGAACCCAACACACAGACCTTCCTTGTCCCCCGTTCACATTTCTTATAAGACCCCCCCTTTTATGTTTCTCAATGCCCCACTTTCCTCCTTCAACCCAACCCCATTAACCCCAAAGTCATATAACTCTTCTCTATGTGCACCATTTCCTAGTGTGCTCGTGTGCCTAAAAATATTTTAACCCCTCTCTCTCTCTCTCTCTGTCCCAATTTTCACTCAATCACTCACTCTCTTATTCTATTTTTTTGGGTGAAATACAGTCTCTTATTCTCTACCAAACCCAAAAATGGCTTCTGGGGCTGGCAGTAATGGCTCTGGCACTGGCTCTCCTTGTGGGGCATGCAAGTTTCTGAGGAGAAAGTGTGCCTCTGACTGTATCTTTGCACCTTATTTTTGCTCTGAGCAAGGGCCTGCTCGATTTGCTGCCATTCACAAAGTGTTTGGTGCTAGCAATGTGTCCAAATTGTTGTTGCATGTCCCTGTTCATGATCGTTGTGAAGCTGTTGTCACAATTGCCTATGAAGCTCAAGCAAGAATCAGAGATCCTGTTTATGGATGTGTGGCTCACATTTTTGCCCTGCAACAACAGGTACTTACCAAAAAGGTCTCAATTTTTGTGCCAATTAAGCTTAACCCTTTTCTTTTTTGGTTGAATTAAGCCAACCTTTTGTGTTTTGGATGAATTAAGCAAACCCTTTTGTTTTTGGGTTGCATTAAGCCAACCCCTATGTTTTTTGGATGAATTAAGCAAACCCTTCTGTTTTTTGGTTGTTTGGTTGCATTAAGCCAACCCCTATGTTTTTTGGATGAATTAAGCAAACCCTTTTGTTTTTTGGTTGCATTAAGCCAACCCTTTTCATATCATGGTCTAACAATTAGTATTTATCACTCATAGGTGGCATGTTTGCAAGCACAATTGATGCAAGTAAAGGCTCAACTGGCTCACCAGAGCCTTGTTGATTCAAGGAACATAGAGAGCACTCAGTGGCCAGGGAATGTGAACGGAGTCACAAACTTTCCAAATTATCCAAGTTACATGAATCCTATTTCACCTCAGAGCTCGCTTGAATCCATTGACCACAACTGCAGTGATATTGCTATGAATATGCAGGAGATACAAAGCAGCAGAGATGAGTTCTCATACCAAGCTTGTTCTAAGAAGAGACCATACAATGGTGACTTGGGGGAGCTTCAGGCACTGGCCCTCAGAATGATGAGAAACTGAATCAATCTGTCATCATGTTTCTTTCAAGATTATGAGTCATATGACTGGTCTTTCAGATGTGCTATGCCCAAAGATGTATATACTGAGCTTGTCTTTTTGTTTGAAGAACAAGAAATTAGCACCTTAAGTCATAAAATCTAGAATAGACCTCTCTCTCTCTCTCTCTCTCTCTCTCTCTCTCTCTGCTGTATACTTAAATTATTAATTAGTACTTCAGGTGCATAAATTACTTGGCTAATTGAAATAATCAACTTTAATCTTACTAAGATAATGTAGTCTTTATTGAGTGACTATATTAGAGTACACCACATTGACATTATTGAAGAAAAACCTTGAAATCCGAGTCATCCTGAATTGTTAATTGCATCTTTCCTTATCAAATTCAACAATGGTACGTTTGGCCTGGCTTATAACTTCAGTGATGATGCTACCTTCAACACAAAAGTTCAACTATTGTCCTCCCCTCCTCCGTTAAATACAAATGATTATACGTTTGAGCACTCTACAATTTAAATATCTTAACCTATTTTCCATGGTTTAGCTAAGGTTCAATTACACTTGCAGAAATAAAAATTAAACATGTGTTTAAATTTGAACCTAATGGTGCCTCTAGTTACAAATGGTGTCTAATATCTGTTCTATTCTATATGATTTTGCAATGGCATGCAAAGGCATATGAGACATCTACACCTTCTATATTCCTGGGAATCCCAAGATTAGTTTAATCGTTTCCTTCTCAATCAAGATGATTGGTACATCTCCCTGATAGTATTAGTCATTACTAATTAGGAAAATTAAATAAATAACTGCACCCATGTAACTTATCTACCATGTTGTTAAATAGATGCACCCCAAATCCTGTGTTTGATTCCCTCTTCCCTAATATTGCTTATATTTGAAAAAACACTAAATCTATCAAATACAAATTTAGGAGCTTTCTCTCAATGTTAATGGACTCTTTGAACATCTCCAATAGCTTCTTCGTTCACTTTTGGATGCTCAAATAGGTGAGTCACATCATAAAAAATCTCTCCCACAGCCTTGTTAAACTCAGTCATCAAAGCTGCAACCTCTTCAAATCATTTAATTTTACTTTGGAAAAATAAAACCTCTTCAAATTGCCACATAATGATATTGCATTAATTGAATTGAAGAATCTGTTAAGCAAAAATTATTCAAATAGCAAATAAACCGATTCAAATTGCCACATAAGTCAACAAATTTCAATTTAAAAAGTTTAATTTGTTATTACTCTTGGAGATGCTCTTATTATACATCCCCTAGGAGCTAGGGTTTGACATTGTGATTGATTAGGGGAAGATCAAGTGAATGGTATGATTGTAGTTAAAGGCTAAACACACGCTTGAGCCTTGATGTGAGTAGTTAATGGCCCCACTTGCTAGCTTGAGGTTTTTGTTCTAATAAGTTCACCTAACATTAGTACTCTAATCTAATTTAAATATTATCATACCTATGATTTTGTATTCCTATATATAGACAAAGTGTCCCCTTGATTGAATGCACAGCTGCATCATTAGTTAGCACCTCGGCAACTTTAATGTGTCAAACCAATTAGGCAAAGTGTTTGGTTCTCCAAACCTTATAATTATTTCTAAGCAAATTAAGACATATTAATCTTTAATCGAAACTAGCCTAACCTTTCCCATCTATGAAAAGATTGATGGCCTTCTTATCATCAGGCTAAAAATGATCCTATCGACAATAATTTATAGTTTAGTAATATTTTTCCTTTTAACGTTAAAAGAGGTCACAAATTCGAATTCCTTCATCCGTTAATGTCGAACAAAGTAAACACTATACAGTGATCCGCAACGCTATTTGACATTTGACCAAGAATCTATACATCCAATTAGCCCTTCAGATGTGTTATAAAAATATATACATAAGAAATAAAGTCACAAGATATTTATAAAATAAAAAAATTAGGGTTCATGGAAATTAAATAAATAATGGCTGTGAGGCCACAGTTAACTGGATGAAATAATGGATTATAATTTCTTCGGGCCCAAAACTGTGGCGTAGAAACTAAATTCGCAGCCAGTCCAGTCAAGCGGCCTGTAACCACTTTCATACTTTGTCTCTGCCTCTTTGGCATTAAACAAATGCTTTGTGTCCACTAAAACAAACAATTGCATGCACTGTGGAAAATAAATAAATAAATAAAATATAGAAAATGCACCTGTAGAACATATGTACACATCGACCCTCACCACTCCATCAGTTCAACTTTTTAAAAAAAATCAGAAACAATTAATAATAAAATATTTGGGTGATGAGCGATCATTGAATGTGAGTACTTCAAATCGACAAAGCTTTTGGCAAAAGGTGAACTGAGAACCAAAAAAGAAGACAAGAAAAATTTGAACTTTGGTAGAAAATAGAGGAGAAGAAAACTAAGAGCTTCAAAAAGTAGTGTGGTCTCTCTCTTCCTTGCCATAGTTTTCTTCTTAAAAGAAGAAGAAATGAAGAGCACATGCTAGCTATAATATGAGTTTGAATCTTGACAAATGCTTCCCACATACTAAGGTTTGATTTAAATTTGGAAAATTTTATCACTGGCTCCTTATAATTATTAAAATACATCCTTCTTAACTACCATTAATATTGTTGTTGTTGGCCAAAAAAGGATCAATATTGTGGCACAAGTTCGCCAAGAACAAGACGTTTGGTAGTCATAATCAAATCTAGACATAATGACATGACATGAGTTTTTATTTTTTTAAAATTTGTAACCAATAGTTCTTAAAGGTAGTTTTGTTGAAGCCTTTAAAAAAAAGAAAAAGAAAAAGAAAAGGGAAATGAGAGAGCATATAATTTTGGGTGCAATAAAAAATGAAATCGAGTAAGGGAAAAAATGATAAAGAAAGTTGAAGGGTTGAAACTTGAACTTGTGAACTAAGCTAAAGAAAAGCATGAGGGGGCATTGCCTCTGGGGTTTAAAAAACATACCAAAAGTTTGACTGTTGACTACAGATGCACACACACGTGGACTGTAAGCCATCCGATGTAAGGTGGGGCCCTGTGTAATTGTCTCTTTACAACATGTTCGTGCCGTTTCTAGCTTTTAAAAAAAAAGCATTATTGACACTTCTGCAGTTTTACGACAAAGAAAAAGATGGAAAAGAAGAAGATGATGAAGAAGAAAAGAAAGTTTGGGCGCTGCATGATTTAAATTGGATCATTGAGCTTTGTGCTGCTGCGTCTTGTGCGTAAATGGCCAATCTTCTTCTTGTTGTGTGCTTTGTGTGTTTTTTTTTTTCCTTTGGAGGGGTTTTTAACTTTTCAAGTGTACTTTTGTATACTTCACTCTAAAGTTGCAATGTGGATGATTTTGTCTTCTCATTCAAAAGAAATGAATCAATCAATGTGTTCATTTTTTTCAAATTATTATTTTTTGTTATGTAGGTAGTTTGGCAATAATTTTGTTGTAACAAAACTTGATTTTGAATGATGTATTATTGGACATTCTCTTTTTAGCCTTCAAAAACCAGCTACAATTCGATTGGTCCTTCTCCAACAAACATAAGATTTTGTCTATTTTGGCCACTAATTTGCCTCGTTTTAATTTTTAATTTTTTTTCTTTATGGGTGAGATGCCTTGAATGGGCTTTCATATCTACTTTGCCTATGGACCATATTGTGCAACCTTCCTGGGTTGGATCTACTAAGGATTTTGATCCAATTGAATCGGGAGTTTTGACTGAGGAAGCAAGACCAAATTTTACCAACCTTTTTGAAAATTTTATTTTTTGCTTCTTGAAGGGCAAAAAAGTTGTCATTGTTAGAGAATTGTACTTGGGAAACACTTGTGTGAAATGGGAATAACATTGTTTTGCTATTTTCGGCCAAACACGGCAATGTTATGCGTGATAATTTTTTCACGTGACAGTCAGTGATTGATTGGAGATATAAAAACAGTATTTTTCCCGTTTCACACAAGTTAATCTGATTGTATATATGGACACGACACAACACTCGTAGCCATGCATATTAATGTGGCTTTTGATCCAAGTAGTTTTCAGCCAAGCTAAAAATTAGTAAATCGTAATACGCATCGCTAATCTTCGTTAATTAGTTCAGAACTGATCAACACACTATTTTCAGCTAGCTAGTCGAAACCCCAATCTACCCTACAAGTACATGAGGTTCATATACATACAATACAAGCCAAAATTAAGAAATTGGGTACCCTTAATATAATACCTAGTCTGGCAGAAAAATATTGGCAATTAATACCTAAAGCAATTGTCTGAAATTATGAATAATGCATATGCCTTGAAAGTATATACATATAGTAATTAATCTATCCTCCTGTAAAAAAATCCTTCTGGGGGTTTTATTGAGGAAGAAATTCATAGTAGAAAACCACTTCCCCTTTCTATGGAAGGATTATACATCAAACAGAGTTTTGTAACCCCTGAAACTTGGGGGTAGTGGACTTCTCACCACTACGTTTGATATGATAAAAGATATACCTCAAAGTACGGGTAACATAAAATATATACACTTCACAATTCATAGGTTAATCTCATAATTAGCAATCACATTTCTTACTTTGTTAATTTGATCAACATTAATTTCTATAGGTATTCATATAACAAAATTGATATAAATATAACGGGCGTATTAGAAGAACGAAAATGAAATCCTTTCAAAAGATAGCTAGGGTTTCAACAGTGCAACATATTGCTGCTAACAAGTAGAGAGAGAGAGCCATATATATATTCTAGTTGAAATTTGAGCTATGAATCTCAAGGTTTGATTCATATTTTTCAGACCTACTAAATCTTGATTTGGAGAAAACTAGAAAGAGCCATAGCATGCAACTCAAAACAGATTTGCAGCACTACTGATGAGGACTTAATATCAAGAATAAGATAAATAAGATGTTGAAAGCGTACTACTACACTGGAAAGATTCAAGTTCTAGCTTTTCCCTTACAGATAGAGAATAATATATGTGGTATTCAGATGTATATATATTTGCATGTTTTTCAAGAAATCATGGAATGAAATTTGGGAAAGACAAGATTTTGAAAAAGGAGATAGTCAAGACTACCAGAGTTGGGTTTCCTAGCTTTCATCAAGTTCCAATGACATATATACACAAGAAAAGAAAGACTTTTGATTCCATTGGGATCAGGGGCATTTCTAAATTTGAGGTACCTACCTCATTCTAATTATAATACTCCAAAATATGAGACGATGTTGCAGTCATTATTAATAACTTCTTCCACATCCATGTTGCTTAGATAGTTTTCAGAAGGAAAAGGAAAATAAAGTAAGAAAACAAGGAATTTATCAGCTGGAGATGGAGTCACTAGGTCACACTCAGTGTGAGTAGAGAATTGAGCTAGCTAGCTAAGTGCAGCTAGTTGCACCTAGTAAATCTTTGACCGTTAAATTCCTATTTGATCTCATTGTTTAAGCAATTCTATTGGGGAGAGAGAGAGAGAGAGAGAGAGAGAGAGAGAGAGAGAGAGAGAGAGAGAGAGAGAGAATTTTCTCTTGTCTAGTTAGCTCTGGCCATTAGATTTGTCCAGTAGGTGATGAGATCAAATTAAACAATAGAATATAATTGCACCTTGCAAGATAATTAATTTTTGAAATGCAACAAACTAGGTTTATATATGAAGGGGTATTGACAAAGCAAACTGCTAGGTCAAAAATCTAGGTCTACATTAGGTCCAATAAACAAAGAAAGATAGCTCAATCAGGATATCATGAGATCTATCCAGTCCTGTCAGAGACTCAGAGAAATGAAACTATTATTCTTCTACTAACATAAAAAAATTACACTAGCTTAAACATATATAATAGGTAGGGTTTCCACTCGTATTAACATTTCTAGGGTTCAATATAATCCCCAGCTTAACTATCAGCAACAAATTTTAAAGCGCATGTTTCTAAGTATGCAGAGATGAAATTCAAAACTGAACACAGTCATTTTAACTGATGATATATATAGAACTCTTGCACCAGTATACTCATCGACAGGCCGTCACCTCATGAATGCTGGTGAATGTAGCTGAAAGCCACTGATTGAAGTTCATCAGCATCCTGAAAACCCCATTGCCTGTTGTAATTTGTTTGCATGCCAAAAGAAGACATGGAATGAGAAGTGCCCTCTTCGAAGCTGCCATATGAAACATTTTCTTCTGGGATATTCACTGAATTTTCGTAACTCCCATTAACAGAGTTATTTGAATTCATAATTTCATTCTCATAGTATGATGTAGTTCCAGGATTCTTGATGTGGGTTGAATTGAACTGTGGCATGGAGTTTGATGAATTTTCCAACTCATGAAACCAACTTTGAGCTTCCTCAGTGTGAGAAGGAAGTTTCCCATAAAATTTCTCATTAGGGTTTGCTACAGCAGAGCCATTGACAAAGCTTTGAGCTGCTTGATCCTTGAGGGAAGCTAACTGTGCTTGTAAGTTGACCACCTGAAAAGTTCAAACCAAAAGCATATATTCATCAGTTACTTGAACATACAATCTGAACAAAAACCCAATTAGGTTTTATATATTTTTTCCACAAGTTCAAGGTCAAAGGGTACTAAATTGATTAACCTGCTGTTGGAGAGCAAAAATATGTGAAACACAGCCATATATGGGATCTTGAAGTCTGGCTTGAGCTTCATATGATATTGTCACCGCGGCTTCGCAACGATCGCTCAACGGAAGGTGAGCTAAAAGCTTCGACACATTGCTTGCGCCAAAAACCTTGTGGATGGCAGAAAAATGGGTAGCTCCCTGTTCATGGCAGAAATAAGGAGCAAAAATACACCCTCTCACACATTTTCTTCTCAAGAACTTGCAGGCTCCACAAGGAGAACCAGAACCAGCCATGGTTTTGATGATCTTTTTTAATTGGGAGGGTTTTTTGTTTTTTGTTGGTGATTTTTGCTCTGTTAGCTAGCTTCATTTGTGCTCAGCATTATCACCACCATGTTTATAAACACAAGAGGAAGAGTGGAGTTGATTATAAAATAATCATTAATTAATTGCATTAGGTCCCCTTAATGGGGAACATACTTCATTATTTTTATCCCTTTACCTTCCATCTCAAATTTCTATGCTCCCATTCTCATATTAGATTCCATTCTACATCCTTATACGACAAAAGAGCTATACCACAAACCAACCCCATTTCTATCAATTTTAGCTTCATTCTTTGTATATGTAGTTGGTTAGTAATACATGTAGAGCCACATTAATTATCAAATAGAACCCATATTTAATTTTAAACCTCTCTGCAAAGCATCTACTATTCATATATACTTGCAACAAATGTAGCATAATTAGCCCTAAAAAAAAAAAAAAAAATTAAGACGGATTTGAATGGTAAAATTTGGATTGGTCTAGGGTTTTATTTAAACAACGCCGGACAAAATTGCGGTCATTAGACAAGCTCACATTACTAACTATTTGATTAGCTGGATAAGAGAATTGATTAAGTAATCAAAACCCAGGTTGGGGAACTGCTGGACCGTTCCTCTTAAATTATAGAAATGGGAGACAAAAGTATTTCAATAGTTAATTAGTACGGAGTTCCACAAATCGAAGGAAGAACATTTTTAATCAGATCCAATAAGCGCGTGATCAATTTAATTGAATGTTAAAACATATTTGGTGGAATGTGCCAATGTGATTATTTGGATTCATTGGGCATATACAATACCAAATTGGTTCGTGCAAGATAAAGAAAACTAAAAATTAAAAAGCATATTCGAAGAATGAATGAAACAAGAGATAATGACACTGAAATGCAACGTTTGGTGCCCAGGGAAGCAGAAACATTAGGGGGAGAGAGAGAGAGGATTTTTCTGCTCCTTTCCGTTTCTCTTCTTTGCTTTGTTTAAGTTATGGAGTCACGGTTTGTCTGAGCAATACAGTGTATTAATAATTAAGTAATCTTATATAATCTTAATCACTTTTGGTTTGTCACCCACAGCTACAAACATGTAGACGTGCGCTTAGCCCCACACCCCCCCAAACTTAATAATGACACCCTAACTTATTAAATAAATACCACTCCTCCCCCCCCTCTCCTCCTCTTCTTTCCAGCTCCCATTTTTTTTTCTGCTTGCTTCTATCATTTATAGCAGAAATACAAATAAAAACAGCTGCTAAATAGCTAATTAATCCCATTTTTCTGTTTGCTTCTATGGCTAAGAGTTTGTGCATATGTGGTCCTTCACACTAGTACTAACCCACAATCTTTGTGATCTACTATACGTTAAAGTTTTTCAACTTTCTCGAGTGATGAGATGAGATTCATGATATTGTGAAATTCATCCGTGTAAAATAGTGAGAGATTTGAAAAAGAACGTCGTTAGAGAAAAGAATTGGGTTTCACATAACATCTTCCTTTTAATTTGTTTCTTGGTTAATACATCTCATTAATTTAACTTTACCGAATCAATGTACTTGCACTGTTAAAGCAAAACCCGGAATTATAATCCCAAATCCAAATGGGATATGAATTGCAAATGGCACCTGTCATCAGGAGGGGTTTGAGCATGGCACGGTGCCAAGGACCTCATTGGCAGCCATTACCACAAAGGAGGAATGACTT
The DNA here is from genome assembly GCF_902201215.1 of Prunus dulcis. Lineage (NCBI taxonomy): Eukaryota > Viridiplantae > Streptophyta > Magnoliopsida > Rosales > Rosaceae > Prunus > Prunus dulcis. Next base: position 18,239,411 of record NC_047657.1, on the reverse strand, counting down.
TGAGTAATGTGCATTTGTTGGCCACTTGGGCATGGAAATGAAAAGGCAGAGGAATGTTGGCGACAAGAAGGCATACAAATTAATTAAGAGGGGATAATATTAATCAAATAATTGCTTTTCGACTTTGATGTATATGGAAGGAATTCAACTAATCTATAAAGGAGGACACCAATTGTGTACACATCTGTCTAAACTTTGTCTACAAACTTTTAGGGATAATTAAAGAAATATAGAGAACCCTAATTGCATATATGTTTCATGTGATGCTAAAGCCATACATTATGTGGGTTCGGGCATTGCTCACAGTTTTTTGTGTCTTTTCCTTTTTCTTTTTCTACCCCTTAATAATAATTGTGAAAATCTCAATGCATGCAAGTACTTTATTGGAACCATTTTTTAAAATAAATATTGCACCCATTATTAGGTTATGAGATGATCATCTGTTTAGAAAACCGTATAAAAAAGCGTAAACTTAGAGAGAGAGAGAGAGAGAGAGAGAGAGAGAGAGAGAGGTTAGGAAGGGGGGTGTTGGGTGGCAAGTAAGGCTCGGGGATGGGGCGTGGGTGCGGCTGGGGTTGGGGGTGGAGGTGGGAGTGAAATAGAACAACCATAAAAGATGCGCTTGAAACGACCTATTTTGTCATTATTTTTAATCAAAATGAAAGGAAGATGGATGAGACGATTATGTGTAAGTTGTCGATAAGTTATGTTCTAGTCTTGTAAATGGATACCGTGCACATTTCAAGTGATTGGGTATTTGTGTTATTATTATAATTTTAGTGTAAATAACAATTTTTTTTGGTTGTTATGGTAATTTCAAATAGTATAAGAACAACCAAATTGTTAAGGTAGAAAATTAGAATTATTTTGTTTCTTTATTTTAAAATTAAAAAGTTGAATAAAAGAGAGCAAGATGACAAAGGCTGAGAGACAGCCGTTAATATTCCTCGGGATTGCGGTGCACGTGGTGAATAAGAAATCGCGAAATGGAATCTATCTCTTTGCTTCCTTCAATTATGATGTTGACACGCCGCACGAGTGGCACTATTTCTTTCAGACCTGGGGGTCCCACGCTAGCAATCGCCACATCACCACCAGCTAGAGGATTAGCAAAACGATAAAATAAGAGTCATGACCCAGCTCTGTTCCAAGTTCTGAAACTGTCAGTAGGAAACTTACAAGACCTCTGGTCAATAACTTGCAAATTATTACTACGCCAAATCTCATATTTTATTAACCTTGGGATCCTACCGTACGTGCTTAAATCATAATAAACAGCATACTATCAAGATTAATAAATTAATTGTGGATTTTACAAGCGACAATCATCAACACTCGAGTGTGTGATGTGTGAGCAACGGATGCTTAGCATTGCTTTTATAAGCACGAGTCGTATATATCTAGTTTCACCTCAAAATCAAATTGGAGTGATCATTCATACACGATTTTATTTCGTTAAGTATAATTATAAGAAGTCCAAGGCGTTTTCCTGTGTTGCCATAGTTGACGACTCATCCAAGACGACAACTAGGTTTGGTCTGACCACTTAAGGCAAGACGATAATGAGAGAGAGACCGTTTGAGGCAATATAAAGATAAGAGGTTGATGAGATCACACTGTAAAGGAAAAGAGAGATGACCTACAAAGTGGGATAGGGAAGAAGAAAGGGGTGAAATGTAGAGATGATGAAGAGAGAAGATAAAGAGAAAGATGAAAAAAAAAAAAGTGTAATTCGTTAGGGTTTTAGTCTAAAATGAAACAAAAATTGTACTTTTGAGATTTTTGTTGATTTAACTGCCTCAATTTAGCCGAGTCCATCGGTTTATCGATTCATAAACTATATAATATAACTTACACTCCAATGTGTGCCGTACCATATAGGAAAAACAGATAGTGTGCATTTCAGCGTTGGAGTGTATGGGTTAGCACCTTCAAAGATTCTAGTACTTGATAATTAAAAGTGCAAATTGGCAAGGAGATTATTTTTTCGATTTCATGCCCAAACCAATAAATTATATAGCCAATTGGTTATTATTTCGATGTCATGCCCAATTATTGTGTCAGAATTGCATTGGTAACAACATATTTTTGCCAATAATGAGAGTATACTATATTCACTTTGGAATTTGTAGTCTTGCATTGCTTCCAATTGAGTTGATCGATAAAATCCCCCTTCGTCTCAATTAAAATAGTATTGCATCTTTTTTCTTTCTTTTTTCTTTATCCAAACTTTATATTCCAACAAATATATATGTCACTCATTTGTATTGAAAATTCAGTAATAATACAACATGTTTCCACAAATTAAAGTTTTTATTTTATTATTATCATGAAACACAAAAAGATTCAAATTTAAAACCTCTTTCATACACTATTAAAAAGAAAAATACCAAAATAATAAAGCTAATTAAAATCCTTCATCACATTATCACATAGAAGGTTTATTTAAATTATGTTAAGCAAAAGATTATATTTGAAAATGGGGCTAAGTTTTGTTCCTCTTTGACCAGTCAAAGCCCGACATCCAGGTTGCATATGGGCCATGGCACGTGTGGATGATTACCCACATATAGGGTATACTTTGGTTTCAATCTAGAAGAAAATATATCAACAACTTCTTCATGTTTGTTTTAAGTCAGCTAATAAGTTACATGAAACCCAATTGTAATATACTTTAATAATGGGGTGTTAGTTGAATTAACCCAGATCTTTAGTATGCTCTCAAATGGTCCTGAGTTTAAGTCTCCATGATAGTCGTGTGTGTGAGTTTTCCCCTTCCCATTTTAACTTTGGCAAAAAAAACACTGTAATATATCTTGATGTAACTCGGCTTCAAAAAGATCAATTATAAAGTTGAAATGATTGAGAAAGTTTAATTAAGCTCTTAATTATTAATTGAAGCTTCGTTTATAGTATAATTGATTAAGAGGCCATATTCCTCTGGATGTTCAAACTTCAAACACATGAAACATCGACTTCGGTTCTGAGAACAAACAAAAGGCATTGAAAGCCCTCTTGCTTGATGATGGAGGAACAAAAGTAGGCAGAAAAGCTTCACTATAAAATTTTAATTAAGATATATATATACACACAATTGCTTGTGGGGTAATTAATTAGGATTTTTATTAAAATTAATTGTAGTTGGAACAGGGGGCAATTGTTCAAAGTCCAACGTGTTATGGGGGATGAGCCAGAAATATATAATGAGTTAAGAGAAAACAGTAAGCTACGTTGTCGTTTCATCTCAATGGTCATTAGCAGAGAAGATTATGAGAAGGATGGCTTTGTTTTTGTCTGCTAAATTTGATCACGACGTACGGAGAGCCTTTGATCAATGACTTAGGCGTGTTTATACTATTAATTTAACTTTAATATTTGCTAATCACAGGTGGAGACAACCTGGGAGAACCCAACAGATGAGTCTAGGATATATATAGAAAGTTAACTTGTTGATCGAGTTATTTTGAAGATTTTTTTGTTGACGTGAGTCTCCTTATTAATTAAGGAGATTTATTTTCTTGATTAATCAAGGAGATTTACTTTCTTATTTTATATAGTTGACAAATTATTGTATAATTAGGAGATACTATCATTACTGTATCTATTTTCTTGTAAAGCACTCATGTAAACTCTTATATATACATTCTCATGGAGAAGAATAAAACTTAACCTAAAATTCAAACCATATTCATATTTTAGCATGATATCAGAGCCAGGTTAGTCTACGTGTGAAAGCCCAACGGCCACACGTGCTCCATGTCACCTAATATGAGTTGCCCATGTATTAGGCTTGAAAATTCGTCACACGTGCCGGGGGATGTGAGAATGTGAAGATAAAGAGTCTCACATTGGAAAGTTGAGAAACCTAGTAAGGGCTTATAAGGAGTTGCGCTACTCCCTCCATTGCCACCTCAACTTCCTTCACTTTTGACCAGGGGCTTAGCCTATAGTAGTAATGATAAGGAGATAATAAGGTCCTACAAAATGTCGTTTTAAATGCAATTAACTTCTGAGTTTAGCAAGGGATCAAGGGGTCAAGCTTAGTTTGACTAATGTTCACATGAAAGCCCTAAGAATATCCTTCTATAATTTAAATTCATTTCTCTCTTCCATACTGACTAGATTTGTTGTATTTACAGTTGTAAGTTTCCATCGATTAAGACTCTCTTCACGCGCAAATTTATAGTATCTGCTGGAATTGACCTTTTATGAGGAGAGATTTCTGGATGTCACACACTCATGAGTTCATCGTACACGTTACGTAACTTAGTCACCCGTGATAAGTGTTAGAGTATAGTGCTTTAGATTGTGACACATGTCATAATCTTACTGTAGTAGTTAATTTGTTTGTTATCTGTAACTATATAGAAGACTTTCTCATGTAATTACTAATTGATAAAGTGAATATATCAGATTTTTCTCTCTAGCTTCTCTCTCTAGCTTCTCTCTCTCTCTCTCTCTGCTCTTGATTCAATATACAAGATTATAGTATATGTTTGATCTGCTGATATAGATTAACATGGTATCAATCGCCATTGTTGCTTACGCTTGAAGTTTTTCGATCCTCTGTTGCTTCCGCATTCTCTGATTCGGCTCATTGTCTTTCTCCGATTCAATACTTCGTCTTCTCCACTTTCTGCTTTCTGAAATTTTCTAGGGTTTCGTGTTTATATTCCTTTCTTGATCGGTCCTTTCTGAATCTTGCACAGCAAGTGTTTGTTGTATTGTCTCACTCACGTGTTGATCTTGCAATCCCGATGGTGACTGCTTCGCAGCTTCAGTTGCTTCAATCTCCAATTACGGCCCTTATTTCCTCCATTTCTACGTCTGTTAATGTCAGGCTGGATGATTCGAACTACCTCAATTGGAACTTTCAGATGCAACTTTTGCTTGATAGCAATGGAATCATGGGGTATGTTGATGGTTCGATCCCTTGCCCATCTCAACACGGTTCGACCTCTGATGAATCTGGTATCATTTCTTCTTCTCCAACTGATGAATATATAGTATGGAAAATGCATGATAGAGCTATTATGCAATTGATCACTGCAACATTGTCACCTATTGCTATGTCCTGTGCGATTGGTAGCACTAGCTCCAAGGATCTGTGGATTAGGCTAAAAGAACAATTTTCCACTGTATCTCGGACTAGCATTTTTCAGATGAAATCTAATTTGCAAACAATTAAAAAGGGTTCTGATTCAATATCTCAATATCTTCATCGCATTAAAGAAGCTAGGGACTATCTTTCTGCTGCTGGGGTATACTTTGCGGATGAAGACATTGTCATTCTTGCCTTGAATGGACTACCTGCTGAGTATAACACTTTCAGATGTGTTATACGGGGGCGTGAAAGTGTGATTTCCCTGAAAGATTTTCGCTCACAGTTACTTGCAGAGGAAATCATTGTTGAACATTCAGTTCATCCTCCTCTTTTGACAGCTATGGTTGCTAATACAGGTTCTACTTCCACAAAAGGGCCTCCTTTTCAGCCTCAGAATTTCTCCTCGACTCTTGGTCCATCTCAGGTGGCCACTAGAGGTTTTACACCTTATAATGGGAACAAGAACAAGGGTAGAGGCAGATTCACTCAGGGATCTAGATTTTATAATTCTAGACCAGTGTTTTCCCCTATGGCACATGTGCTTCCCAACTCTAATCCTGGAGTTCTTGGTCAATCACCTGGTCAACAATTTGGAAGTCCTTCTGCACCCATGATTCAAATCTGTCAATTATGCAACTCTGAGGGACACACTGCACCATTTTGTGGGGCTTCTCATGAGAAACCCAATTGTCACATCTGTGGTAGAAGTAATCATCCCACCTGGTATTGCTTCTATAATGATAAGGGTCCAAACTATATTGGACTGCATACCACTGCTTCATATTCTCCACGGTCATCCTATCCTGTGCAACCACAGAATTTGCAGTATACTACATATCAAGCTCCTCCTCAGCATTCATCATTCACACCTTCACAGTTTCGGGCTCCGCAACCTTCTCTGCAAGCCATGCACACAGTGCTCAATTCTGCTTCTCAGTCATCCTGTTCTTCAGGTTCCTCTCCGGTGTGGCTCACTGATTCCGGTGCCACCAATCATATGACGGCTGATTTGACTAATTTGTCACTGGCCTCACCGTATCCCACAAATGAAACAATTCATACTGCAAATGGTGAAGGTTTGAATGTGTCTCATGTTGGTCATTCTACTATTCATACATCAGTTTCCCCAATAAAATTGAACTCTGTGCTCTATGTTCCTCAATTAACTCAGAACCTGTTGTCATTACATCGACTTTGTCTTGACAATAATTGTTGGCTTATATTTGATGCCTTTTGTTTTTGGATTCAGGACAAAGCCACAGGGAGGATCCTTTACAGAGGCTTGTGCAGTAATGGACTATATCCTATCCACTCCTTGTCCACTTCAAACTCACCGACGCCTTCTTAAGCTAAGGCATTTCTTGGCCAACTTGTTCAGTCTAATCTGTGGCACCATAGGTTAGGTCATCCTACCAATAATGTTGTTTCTCTGATGTTGAATAAAGCTAATGTCCATGTCCCCAAAACCTCATCCCCTATGATGTGTCATACATGTCTAGAAGGGAAATTTAGCAAACTACCTTTTCCACAACATCTCAATAAATCTGTAACTCCCTTTGAAACTATTCATACTGATTTGTGGGGTCCTGCACCCTGTATATCAGTTGATGGTTATCGATACTACACCATCTTTGTCGATGAATGTACTAGATATTGCTGGATCTTTCCATTAATAAACAAGTCTGATTTGTTCTCTACCTTTGTTGCCTTTTATTCCTTTGTTGTTACTCAATTTTCTGCTTTAATTAAAATTCTTCAAATTGATTTGGGGGGAGGGGGGAGAGTATACCAGCAACAAATTGACAAAATTTCTTCTTGAAAAAGGCATTTCACATCACCTCTCTTATCCATATACTCCTGAACAAAATGGGGTTGCTGAGAGGAAACATAGGCATATCATTGAAACCACTATCACCTTATTACAAACAGCCAAATTGCCATCTCAGTTTTGGTCCTATGCTTGTCAAACAGCCACATATCTAATCAATCGTATGCCTACTGCTGTTCTTTATAACAAATCTCCTTTTGAGATGTTATTTGGGACATATCCAACCCTTACTCACCTTAGAATTTTTGGATGTGCCTGTTTTCCTCTACTCAAACCATATAATAGCACCAAATTGCAGGCCAAAACTACAAAGTGTGTGGTTATTGGGTATGCCACCAAATATAAAGGCTATTTGTGCTATCATGTGCCTACAAAGAGAGTGTTTGTCTCTAGGCATGTTATCTTTGATGAACACCATTTTCCCTCCACAGACTTATTGCCTACATATTCAAACACATTCACATCAACACAATCATGTCCAAGTTCCAATTGTCCTGTGCCTATTGTTACTACCGAGAATGTAGTTGTCACATCCTTTCCAGATTCTACTCCTCCAACTTCTAGTGTCCCTAGACCTGCACCATCACATATACCTGCCTCAATATCCTTAACACATTCTGCCTCCGATTTTCCTGAAGTTTATCCAAGTTCTCAGTCCATTGCTGCTCCAATTCCAGCCTCTCCTCAGATCCCTGTGGCCCCTGACATCAGATCTAGTTCTGGATCCGAAACACATGATTTTACACCTGATACTTTACAAGTAGTGTTGTCCATTCCTCCACTCAATCTGCATCCCATGCAAACTAGAAGCAAGAGTGGGATTATTAGAAAGAAGGCTCTCTTAGCAAGTGTTCAGGACTCTGGGGGAGCTGATATGTCCTTGGTTGAACCAGTTAGTTACAAGTCTGCAATCAAAGTCCCTGTGTGGTTACAGGCAATGCAAGAAGAAGTTAATGCTTTACATACTCAAGGCACTTGGAGTCTAGTTCAATTGCCAGCAAATAAGAACCTCATTGGATGTAAATGGATTTTCAAGATTAAGAGACACTCAGATGGGTCTATTACCAGACACAAAGCACGGTTAGTTGCTAGGTTTCAGTCAAGAACCTGGATTGGATTATGGGGAGACTTTTAGCCCTGTGGTGAAGCCTACCACAGTCAGGTTAGTTCTTGCTCTTGCTGCCCATTTCAATTGGCCTCTTTGACAATTAGATGTCAAAAATGCATTTTTGCATGGCATCCTACAAGAGGAGGTCTACATGTCTCAACCTCCTGGTTTTGAAGATCCATCTCATCCTTATCTTGTGTGTAAACTACTTAAATCCCTATGTGGGCTAAAACAAGCTCCTAGGGCCTGGAATGACCGGTTTACTCAGTTTCTTCCTTCTTTGGGTTTTGAAAACACATACTCTGACTCCTCATTGTTTGTTAAGCATGTTGGTCATGAGATTGTGGTTCTGCTTCTCTATGTGGATGACATCATTATAACTGGCAGTGCTTCTGGTGCAATTACACAAGTTATTAGTGCTCTTACTACTGAGTTTGATATCAAGGATTTAGGGTTGCTCCACTATTTCTTAGGGATTCAAATCACTAAAACTGCCACTGGTTTGTTTTTGTCACAAACCAAATATGTGGCAGATCTATTGGTTAAATATGAAATGTTTGATGCTAAACCCTGTGATACCCCATGGCTTCCTTACAACCGGTTACTCAAAGAGGATGGGGATCCTTATTCCAATCCTAAGTTGTATAGAAGTATTGTAGGGGCTCTACAATACTTAACTTTCACAAGGCCAGATATTGCCTTTTCTGTGCATCAAGTCTGTCAGTTTATGCAGAATCCAATGGTATCCCATTTTACTGCAGTTAAACGTATATTACGCTATCTCAAGGGCACAATGCAATTTGGTATCTCATATACTATGGGAGATTTGCAGTTAAAGGCTTTTAGTGATGCTGATTGGGCAGGGGACCCTAATGGCAGAAGATCTACTACTGGTTTGGTGGTGTTTTTGGGTAACAATCCAATTTCGTGGTCCTCTAAGAAGCAACAAACTATTTCCAGATCATCAACCGAAGCTGAATATCGTGCTTTATCATTTTCCTCAGCTGAATTGGATTAGATCAAACAATTATTAGCATTTCTGCACATTCCACTACCTCGTGTGCCTGTCCTCTTTTGTGACAATCTCTCAGCCATTGCCTTATCTTTTAATCCTGTTCAGCATCAAAAGACCAAACACATAGAAATCGACGTGCATTTTGTTCGCGAAAGAGTATCACTGAAACAACTCTCTGTGCAATTTGTGTCTTCCCAAGAGCAGTTTGCTGATATTCTTACAAAGGGGTTGAGTGGTCCTCTTTTCAGAACTCATTGCTGTAATCTCATGCTTGGTTCCTCACAACATGCTCTTGAGGGGGGATGTTAGAGTATAGTGCTTTAGATTGTGACACATGTCATAATCTTACTGTAGTAGTTAGTTTGTTTGTTATCTGTAGCTATATAGAAGACTTTCTCATGTAATTACGAATCGATTAAGTGAATATATCAGATTGTTCTCTCTAGCTTCTCTCTCTAGCTTCTCTCTCTCTCTCTCTCTCTCTCTCTCTCTCTCTCTCTGCTCTTGATTCAATATACAAGATTCTTGTGATTAACCTTGGATGCTACTAAACGCCTAGGGCTGCCTAGGTGTTACATTGCACTCAATTCAGCCTAATTTTGCTTAGACACCTTTTGAAGGTGATTAAGATTATGGTGGGGGAGCTCGATCATTGATTATTGATTAAAGCGAAAGGCTCACGTTTCGTTATTATCTCCTTCATTGACAAACTTGAATTAAGACAAGGCAAGACCTTAGATATGGACTTGACTGAGTACTAACTTGTTGAATTTCACTTCCAAAGTCTGGTTTTATTATCTGGCATGATCTCATTACCTGAATAGTTACAACACAAAAGCAGATGGAGATGGGCTGGCATAAGAAAGCAACAAAGAGAGAAACTAAAGTATATGTCTTTCCATTAATTATTAATTTCTGAAGTTAAAGAAACTAGAGAAAATGGTTTTGGCTATTTGTCATTCGAAAAATGCCTTCTTCTTCATTAGCGCCCCGAAAACATCTGACATCTCTTGAGGCTTACATATATATTACTGGCTATCACATTTCTGGTGTGAAAAAATAAGAAGAAATAAAAACCCTACTGCGTGTGGCCTTTGACATTATTTGTGAGTGTAGTTTATAAACACTCCTAGGGTTCCTAGTTAGCATGAGCAATTAAATTCAAAACTGGCAAAATCCCTCTTTCAATCGTGATCTTGATCGAAACCCCATTGCATATTGCTCATCTGCATGTCTAGTGAGGACATTGAATTAGAAGCCTCTCCATCCCCATAGCTGCCGTACATGTCATTTAGTACTTCCGGAATCATGAAATTTCGGTCACCCTCAAAAGAATTCGAATTCTTGTTTTCGGAGTAAAATGGCAGCATTGAATCATTAATGTTGTTGAGGTTCATACTTTGTGGCATCAATATGTTTGAACTTTCCGACTGAGGCCAACTCTGCACATTCATATTGTACTTCTCAATTGGGTTCGCATTGGAAAAGCCTTTAGCTGCTTGTTCCTTGACAGAAGCTAGTTGTGCTTGTAAACTAATAACCTGCAAAGCAGTTAAATTTATGAGTTAATCGTCATCTGTTGAGATTAACGAAATAAAAGTTAATCAGGGAATGTTAAATATTTCAATGATTAACTAGGATTAATTACAACCTGCTGCTGGAGAGCAAAAATATGGGAAACACAGCCATAAATAGGGTCTTGAACCCTGGCTTGAGCTTCATATGAAATTGTAAGTGCAGCTCTGCATCGATCGCTCACCGGAAGTTGAGCAAGCAATTTCGACACGTTGCTTGCCCCAAAAACCTTGTGGATCGCGGCGAAATGAGTGGCACCCTGTTCATGGCAGAAATAAGGTGCAAAAATGCAACCTCTAATACATTTTCTTCTCAAGAACTTGCAAGCTCCACAAGGAGAACCAGAACCTGTCATATTGATGTTTAAGAGTTTAATTTGGAGTGGTTTATGGCTTTGAAATTAATATATGGTTTTATCTGTGCTATGTGCATAGCATCACTCCAGGCTTATAAATATTGCCAGGCCTAGAGTTAGAGTGTGGGGGCAGAGTTAATCATATTACAATGAATACTTAATTAGAATAGGTTCCCTTTATGGGCTACAGGGTTTCACTACTATTCTTTCTTTTCCAATAGTCTACTAAATATTCATGCTCACAAATAAGATTCCTTAAAAGACAAAAGAGCCTATCAGATATCACAAACCAAACCCATATCTCTATTATTTCCTTTGATATTTGGATCCATTGTAATTTTTCTTTGTTGCTTATGTTCTGGATGTATTAATTCCAATATTAATGTGCTCTTGCTATAGCTAATTTGCTGCTAAAATAAGCGGTAACTGGTGATTATACTGGAGTGAGAGAAGGAGGTAATGTTGAAACCAGAGCAACTCTGTCTGAATGCATATTCCTCCAGGGTTTTCTTAATTCAACAAAACATATACAGATTTTCTCCTATGCGGACGTTCTGACGTTATTACCATGCGGACATCATGTATTTTCTACTACTCCTCCCTACTTTCCTCCTTATTGGGACGTCGGCATTTAATTATTATAGGCCAAATAAGATGTATATATACGAAGTCATTATTTATTTTTTTATGAAACAAAATTAAGACATATAACGTGCATGATTGAGTCAGTGACAGGCTAAATTGCATAAAATATTATTACATACATGAAATAGTAAAGCTGGCAATGGGTGTGTGGGATGCCATTGAACAATTGATGAAGCATCACACTATTTCATATTTCTCCGTATACAGATGGTACATGAACCTGATCATCCAGGCATGTTACTCCAGAACATTGATAAGGACTTAACTAAAACAGTCAATCTAAAAATATGGTATAAACAGAGTTACTTTTTATATAGTTATTGCTATTGGATAATGTTAGTCTGACAACATTTGGTAAATTGTTAATTAAGACCAGTATGTAATTTGTAAATGTATGGTCCTTCCTAATTGACAGTTTGACTACATAGAACATCAAAAAGTTCTTGAATCATCCTTACACTGTCACGTGGTGCTATTAATCCACATGTTATAATACATACGAAGATAACATTTGAGAAAGAGAACATTGGTCTCTTCATTAATGATTCAGGTATGTGTGAGTGTGACAACTCAATCTGCCAACTACATATAGATACTAAAGCTGACAAAGATGAATAACAATAAAAAGAGGTGAACATTTGTAACCCTTGATCTGTTCTTATGGCTATCGAACTCCACTTAGTGTAAATGATGGAAGCAGGCAAGATATGTTTGAGTTTTTAAATAGGAAAGCAACCGACAGATCATTCAATAAACAATGCAAAGTTGCCTAGACCAGACCCACAAGGGTCCATTAATGGAGGATCACTGTGAATCCGGATTATAAAAATGAAGATTGTACATATAGGGTTAATAATTCTCATTTAAGTACAGATAATCGAAGTTTAAAGGAGCCACTAAAGCTACAGAAAAGAAGCATATATTCTTGAAATGAATGAAACAAAAGATAGTGACACTGGAATACAACACTTCATCAGGAGGTGAGAGGAAGAGGGACAATATTGCCTTTCTAGTTTTTCAGGTCACGGCTTGTCGAGGAAATTAGTACTGTGCTAATGTCTCATTAGCTCATCTTAATTAAGACTTTGCACAATGGGGAGGCCCCACATCCCAACTAATCTAGTATACTAATTATAAAGTAATTAAGCTAATCCTTTCATCTAATGGAAAAGATGGGTTTAAACCTAAAGTAACCATTTTGTGCAGCACTCTAGGGTGGATGAAACTGAAAGGGTTTTGGACTAAGTTCCAAAAGAGATCGAAAATAAGGAATTATTTGGTATAAACAATTATGTGAAAGGGGTTATTTATAAATTGCAAGTTGGAATCTACACAGTTGAACGTATCAACTGGGGTTTGAGCCTAAACCAGACTGGCTCCGGAGCCATGTGTAATTGTTGGCCACTTAAAAAATATATGCTAATTAATGGGGTTATTAAATAATGGAGCTGTCCCACTAATAACATTCATAAACTCTTCTGTCTAAGTTAATTTATTTGGGCTTTGATAGGATATGCTCTTAGATGAAACCCCTTTTGCACTTCAAAGGTATTTTTAATTCATTAGAGTTTTTCTTATCAATTAGGAGGAAGCAAGAAACTTTGAGCAATATGTAAGTCTTCTAATAAAGCCACAAAACTTTGTGGTTTTGGGTACCACTATCTCATTTTCTCTAAGGAGGCCTTGAGGAGAACTTTGTGGTTTTGTTTTCCCTAATCCCTATTTCTTCTCAATATACTTTGATATCAAGGATTAATTAGTTGGTAATTATGCACATTTCTTCTTCTTTTTTTTTCTTTTGTTTTTTATCTGTTGGTTCATTTGCCTATACCGGGGAGACCATTGTGGCGCTATCCCAAGTCAATAACTGATTGACATGTATTTTTAACTTTCGGATATGGCAATGCGTGATTGGCTTGAGATACCGTCACAATAACATTCCCGTTACATGTCAGTTCTTTTATTTTTTGATCATATAGGATGTGAAAAAAAAATAATGCTGACAAGTGTCCTATTGACCAGTCAATCCGACACCAAGGTAGCAGATAGGGCCAGTGCACGTGTGTGTGGATGATTGCTTAAGTTCTTTGTTTCCAATTTCTTCCTCATTAATCTAGAAGACAGTAACAGAACTTGAGCTCATGTCTTTTCTTTTTTTTCTTTTTTTTTGGGTCAACAACTTCAGCTCATGTCAGTATGTTACGTACGTTCCCCAAATATATGTAACATGATTGTGCTCCACTCCAAACATAAGAAGATAATGAAATTATAATAAAAAAATCAAATGTTTAATTAAAAGTAAATTAAGCATGCAATCAGAAATTTCTTTTCCTGTACTGCAGAAGTTCAAACATCAACTTCTTATTAACCTGACGACATGAAAGACATAAGTAGAATGCTTCATTTTCAAGAGGTTGCAGGCAAACAGCAAATTACATTACATCATCTTTGTCTTTTTGCCCATCTTACATGCCTTAGTTTGGTTACAGCTCTATGTTTATATAAAAAAATAAAAATAAAAAATTCTTGTAGTTTGAATAGAGGGCAATTGTTCAAAGTCCAAACCATAATATAAGGGGTGATGTGGATTGGATTCATATGGTCTTCTAGTAAGAGCAATGAGGACAAATTGGGATGTAACTTCATTGAGGGTTAATCAATGATAGCTTGGTGATGGAGAAGGTTTTGTTTTTATTTGGTAAAGTATATGGTGAAGTGGAAATAGACCATGACTTTCTTTTCAAATACAGCTAAGAAAGCCATTCTCAGGCAAAGACAACAAAGGAGAAAGCTAATAGATTCTATGAACCTCATCTTAATTCATAGATTAACATGGCTTGAGTTATTTAATGTAATTTGCTATGCTGTAGAATTCTTTTCTATCAGGACCTTTCAATCCTTTGTTAAACGTTGATGCAAGTGGATTTCACAATAGCGTTTGACTAGCTTTCCGATGATTGCAGAAGTTACAATGAGACAACAATTTTGGCCAAACGTCCACAATTTCATCTTATTTTATTCTTTTTGGGTTTTCTATCTCCCTTTTGGGTTTCTTCAGGATGGTAGATGTGCTTTTCAGCTTGACATTGGATACGATCCTATAAATGCCTAGAAGCCTAGGTGTGGCTATTAATAATACAAACCAAGTCTTGCTTAGGTTCTAGGCATACCTTTCATGGCAGGTAATGGTGGGGGAATGAAGATAAGGAAATGCAAAACCCACCAGTAAAAAGAGATATAGGGTATGCCAGCTAGTCTGCAAATTGCAATGCTATAACTTTAGAAAACTGTTCAGCAAGAAATGAAAGCAGCCAATGGCATTGTCTATTCTTTGTACAGCACATTTTGTAGCATGACACTGGATGGAATATTGATCGATGAAAATTGATAAATCCCTTAAACATTGCAAAATTTATGATGGTTACAGTAAATCTTACATTTTTACAGATGAAAAATAAGAGCACTTTGTTTTGATCAATTATGAAGTTTGCCTTCATCATCAGAGGTGGGCAAACCTTTGAGCACATCTCTTAATGCATAGTAATGGCTAACACACCTGTGGTCTGTTATTATGTTGCTTGAGAGCACAATCCTCTGAAAATGTTCACCTGGATGCCTCTTCCATAGTGTAAAATACTCCCTGCTGCTGCTGCTGCCTGTTTGAGCATCCACATTCCTCTTTAGGTAGTAAACAGTGCCGGGTACAAATAACTCCTCGGGCACTTTACAGGCAGCTCCATTCTCAATAGCAACAGCATTATCTCTTACTTCTCTGTCATTTACAGGGACCCTGGAAGCCATAGGCATTTTCTTTATGACAGGACCATCTGTTCAGACAGCAAAAGATAATTTGGTGAAGGGAAGATCATCGGGTGTCAAGCTTAAATTAATGACTAATACAGGTATAATTCAAAATTTTCCTTTCATATGATGACCCATCTGTTGAGGTTTGACAAAACGACAAGCGTGGCTGCATTGATGATACAACAAAAATCCACAGTTCCATGATCCCAACAAAAAGAAACAACCTTCCCACCAACTACCATCAAGTTGATAACAATGAGAAATTTCCATTGCATCCACACCCTTACTCCTCCAATGCATTGTAAAGCATGCACATACATTCACAAATGCACCAATGCATCATGCATACATACAGAAACACAGTAAGCCAACAATTACAAAATTGAAGGCGAGAAAAATGCAACCTGAGATTATTTTTAAGTATCAAATCCACACATCAACTTCTACAGGATTAAATTTGGTCAACGACAGTAAAAATAGGGTAGTGATTTTCCCACTCCCCTTTTGTCCACTTCAACTCCCTTTTGTTTTTTTTTTTTTAAATACTTTTTACTATAACAAAAAAGAGAGTGTAAGTGGACAAAAGAGAAGTGGGAAAATCAGCTCCCTAAAAATATATATATACCACGTTTGTCACAAAATAAATGTCAGTAGGCAGCAAGGTCTAGACAATTGATAAGACAATAGCATTGGCGCATTCGGTAAAGAGCAAGGTGGGGATTACCTGAAGCATTTTTACTGCTCCCAAATTTTGCATAATCAGAGAGTTTCCGAGCAACATCTTGCACTGAAGACACAACCTGCTTTGCATTTGTAACCAAATCTATGACACTTCTCCAGTCTTCCTTCTCAACCACACTCATCCTGCAAAACATAACATAGAAACAAATAAGGGTGTAAGTTTCACATTTTGATAAGCCCTTGCAGTCGACATCAAATTTAATTGATGCTCACAACAGAAGTGACTTTTTCATACTAAGAGGTGATGAATGATGCTTCAAATTAACATAATTAAGTTAAAACTTTTTATTCAATTTGGAGCCACAATTATTCATGCCCAAATCCTTTGTTATTCCACAACAATCCAAGAAAGAGGAAAGCCTTAGACATGAACTAAAATAAGTACATAAATTTTTTAATTCCAAGTGGAAAAGGCTTACCATAGACCTGACCAAAAAGAAGTGTTCAGGCAAAGTCTTTTCCAGCAAAAGAATTGAAAGTCTTATGCTTATAGAATCACATAATATTCCATAGATTTCCAAATTTCCACAGAGCATGAATCACAATATGCAAGTTCAAGATCCTGAGTATTTGAACTCTGGAAACTTAGAAATTAAATGCTACACAATAACTAGTGCAACATTTGCTTTCTTAATCAGTTGGCACATGAAGAAATTTGGTCCTCCAACAACGACTAGTGTGCTTATTTTTCTCAACCTTTCTTGAAAGAGAGGTGACAGTGACACGAGCACGAGCCTCTGAAGAGGCAAATTTACTTACCAATCGGTTTGAAGAATTTCACTCCTCAACCTCGTTAGAGATGCCACACTTAGCCTAGGTATAATATCATCCTGCATAAAAAGATGACGTAACAATTTGAGAAGGGAAAAATACAAATAAACCAAATAAATTTAACAGCCAACGGGTATATATAATTAGAATAGAAGTGCTTCTTCTAACTAGTAAATAATCAAATGCATCTTCCCACCTGCATCACAACAGTTGTGACATAACTGGAGCAGCTTTCAGCAAGTTCTTTGGAGACACAAGGTGGCGTTGCATACCCCACCGCAGAGACAATCTCTGGGTTGAACCCCAGCTCCTTAGCTGACTTTTTACGGAGCATTATTGCTAGTAGAGCAGCTGTAGCACCTCCAAGCGAATGACCCACCAGCCTAAACTTAAATCCCTGTTAATGAATTGGGCTCAACTACAACCAACAATGACAACAAACTCTGGTTGGGGAAAAAAAGCATGAAATCCTTTGAACAAGAAGAACAAAGAAACGAAGGAGAGAAAAGATTCGCCACCTCATATTTCTCCAAGCACTTCCTTATATTTCCCATCTCGTGACTAAGAAACCAGCGAGCAGCTTCTGCAGTGCCAAAGTGGGTTGAATAACCCTCAAATGTGACTTCACCATCGCTTGAAGAAACAACATCAGTTATAAGGTCATATACAGTATGAGTACCACGGATTCCTAAAATCACAAGTTTTTTACGAGGGTCAATCCCTATATAATATCCAGGCCTCATCACACTGGAATTTTTGACAAATTTCAAGACACTGCTTTCTCGAAGCATGGTGTTCCTTGCAAGAGCTGCAGTAGTATCCTTATAAGAACCCTTTGCTAACTC
The DNA here is from genome assembly GCF_902201215.1 of Prunus dulcis. Taxonomy (NCBI): domain Eukaryota; kingdom Viridiplantae; phylum Streptophyta; class Magnoliopsida; order Rosales; family Rosaceae; genus Prunus; species Prunus dulcis. The sequence goes on along the minus strand of NC_047657.1, from coordinate 18,221,620 downwards.
AGAGTGGTAGATGAGATCTCGTACCTAAAACACAAAACCAATGCCAAATAATAACTAATAAGACCCGCCGGTCTAGCAGACTAAAACTTGACACACAACATAATGTGTTTATACAAAGTAATAGTAGAAGTACGAGAACATTATCATAATTAGAAAAAGGTTTGGTATTGGCATTACCATTGAATCTGAGGAGACCTGAACACCATTAACATCCTCAAATGGATTTACAGACGCTTGTCGAAGATAAATAAGAAACAAACCAATGGTGAGATCACTCAAACTCCAATCCTGAATTCCTGTCTTGCTGCGTTGGATGCTTGCAATGATCTCCGAGACTGATCGAGTGCTGGGTGGGGGTTTCTCTCCCACTCCATTTCCTGCAATTTTCAGAACTGAATAATCTTCATGCATAACTCAAACTACAATTTCCAAATTACCCAAATTCATTCAAAACCCATGACCACCCAAGTGCCCAAACAAGATAATCAAAACAGAAAACACACCTGTTGAGCTTGGCAGAGCCCACCTGCACAGTTGAAGAGCTGGTTCGAGAGCTCTGGGGAGCCAAGCAAGCTCCAACCCTTTCCACTTACTATCGATTAAATCATCGTCGTCACTAGAGTAGTTGCTAATGGCATCATGTTTGGGCCTCAGAGGAGCTTGAGGAGGAGCAGCAGTTTTCGTTTCTTTGAGTACCTCTGGCTCTACCTTGCCTACTTTCGAGCGTAGCGATTGAAACCGATTCACATAGCTATATATAAACCTCTGATACAATTGCTCTTTCTTCAGAAATCTTTGCATAAAATCTACACAGAAATTAACCAAAAACAGAAAAACGAAAATTTAATCTCTGCATTTCGAGAAGAGTAAAGGAACAAAGCAAAGTGCTTTAGTGCCTGGTGCTTACACAAATGGTTGAACAGATTCTTGGAGTAATTCTTAGCCATTTCCATAACAGAGAGAAAGAGATGGAGAGGAGGAGGCTATGAGATTTTAAGGCGGTTGACGTAGGCGGTGGCCGTGGAGGCGCATTGTACGGAAACACAAGACGAAAGTAGTCGAATCAGTTGGTTCTGGTCTTTTCCGGTTAAGACTAATGTGGGTTGGGCCGGTTCAAGAAAATTGGGTCAGCCCATATAGAGATCAGAGGCTCTTCTACAAATGTTGCCCTAAAGGCCTGAGCTTTCACTATAAATATCCAATCTTTAGGGTTTCTTTGGCATCACGATTTCAAAATATGAAGTTTGAAACAAGTAGCCGCTCTGGCTCTGTAAAGCCCTCTCCTTTTTCTCTGCTTAAACCCTAAAAAGTTTTTTTGTGTGTGATTTTTGATGTGAAAGTGGGAGATTGAGATGAGGATTAGATTTCGTATCCCTATTGGTTTGAACGCCGTGATGATGGCGAAACTATGTATTAGCTCTATCTGATCCTTCTTCCCACACCAGAAAATTGTGCCATTTGCTTCATCAAATTGGTTTTTTTCGTTTGTTTTGGATTTTTTCGGTTTCAAATTGAACATAGCTTAGATCTTTTAATTTCTTCAATCTGTTTGAGACTTTGGGACTTGGAGAATTTTGAGGATTGACAATGAGATGATGATTGAACTTTGTTTCCCTATTGGTTTGATTGCCGTCATGATGGCATCTATGTATTAGCTCTATCTGATCATTCTCAGTCACTCTTTCTCCTCTCAAATTAATTTTCTGTTCTTCATTTACATCAATGGTAAAGCTCTGTTCAATTTACCTCTAATGGCTAAGCCTAAGAGCATGTCTAGCCTGGCACTTTTGGCCAGGCCATGGCTTGTTTTAGCCCAAAATGGTCAAATTGGGATTTTATGGTTGTGATTCGGCTTAGCCCAATAATTTATTTACATTTTAAAATATATATTATTTTTATTTAGTGAAATTGAGTATACATCTATCTATATATATAAAGCTTATATAAAGCAAAAGGCAGAGTACGGTGAAACATTCAAAATGCTAGAAATTGCCCTTGGTTAATGCAAACATTAAGAATTAAAATTATTAATTAAATGAGGATAATATGGTAAATTCATATTTTTTTATATTTAAAAAAATTAAAATTAAAAGAAAAATCAGATAATGGATCCTATTTTTATGGAACACAACTGCCCATTATCTTTTTTAATTCTAAAATAAATTTATTAAAAAATAAAGAATAAAAAAAAGAGCCTCTCGCACGCGCGAAAGCGCATGCGGAAAGGCTAGTATATATAATGGGTATAGCCGATTGGCTAAACTATTTATTAAAAATAAGTAAAACAAAAACAAGGCCGGTATAGCCGTACGGCTATACTTTTTTGGGGGGGAAAAAAAATTCCAAGTATAGCCGTGCGGCTATACTAATTTATAAAAAAGGCTTCGCAGTGGGATTAGGGGCCATGTGTAAAAAATATTATAGCCGCGCGGCGGTCCTATTTAAAATTAAAAATTAAAAAACCGAGTAAAGCCGTCTGGCTATACTTTTTTAAAAAATTAGAAAATAATCGAGTATAGACGCACGGCTCTTCTACTCACTAAAAAAAAGAAAAAAAGAGTATCCGAACACTTGCTAGGCGCCCACGCGTACAATCATATAGCCGCGCGGCTATACGTTTTTTAATTTTTTTTTAACTGAGTATAGCCGGTCGGCTATACCATTTTTAAATATAAAAAAAGGACCCCATCTATTAGGCGTCACGTGTCAAACCAAGTCTATTTTTGAAAAGAAAGTAAAAACACGGAGTATAGCCGTACGGCTGTACTATGGCTCTACGATTTAAGAAACCAAAATAAGAGAAATGGACCTTCTAGTTGATTCGAACAGAACGGAAGAAATATAAGTCCAAACTTGAAGAAGCCTTTGGATTGCCCAATTGTTGTGGAGCCATAGATGGTACACACAGCATTATGGCCCTTCCTACCATTCAAACATCAGACGATTGGTGTGACCTGGAGGACAACTACAGCATGCTCTTGCAGGGAATTGTTGACCATGAGATGAGGTTTCTTGACATTGTAACTGGTTGGCCTGGGGGCATGATGGTGTCTAGACTTTTAAAGTGTTCAGGATTTTCAAGCCCTGTGAAGGTGGACAGCGTTTGAATGAAAATGTTAGAACTTTATCTGGAGGAGTAGAGATTAGAGAATACTTAGTTGGTGGGGTTGGCTATCCTCTGCTTCCCTGGCTCATAACTCCTTATGAAAGCAATGGCCTCCCAGCTTCCATTTCCGCTTTCAATGCCGTGCATGGGGCTGCAAAGTCACTTGCAGTAAAGGCATTCACGCAGTTAAAGGGCACTTGGAGAATCCTTTACAAGGTTATGTGGAGACTTCCGAGCATCATCTTGGTATGTTGTTTACTTCACAATATAAGAATTGACAGTGGAGATATATTACAACCAGATGTTGCTTTATCTGGTCATCATCACTCGGGATATGGCGAACAATGCTGTAGGAAAGTTGATCCGTTGGGGAAGACTATGAGAGATATTCTAGTGAAACAGTTGCTGCACAGCAAGCAGACCGCTGCACCAAAGTGATTCTTCTTCTTCCAATCTGGTTTAAATGAGTTGGAAGTTTGGAACGGTTTCATACTTAGTTGACCGGCACCAGCCATATACGACATGAAATGCTGAATTGCTTCTTTTAAACGTATAGCTGTTCGGCTATACTTTCTAAATACATCCGAATATTTTAAAAGTATAGCCGAATATTTTAAAAGTATAGCCGAGCGGCTATACTCTTTAAATATATTCTCACGAGCACGAATCTTGCACTCGCAGAGGACGGAACTTGCACTCGCAGTCGCTGCTTCGTCCTCCGAGTTCGGCACCGAAAAAAGACCCAACCCGCCTAGGCGCACGCCTAGCGACCGCCTAGCCGCCTAGCACCAGCCTAGCGACCGCCTAGCACCAGCCTAGCGACCGCCTAGCACCAGCCTAGCGACCGCCTAGCCGCCTAGCGCCCGCCTAGCGCCCGCCTAGGACGATTTTTCAAACATTGCGATTGACTGAAAGTTTGAAACCTGAAATTGAAAAAATTTAGCTGCAAATTTGAGCTTGAGATTGGGAAGCTGAAGCAGTGAAGCATAAGTCAGGTCCATAGAAGAGCAAATATGTTGGTGCATGCATTCTATGGTGTTATCTTGAACTTTCTATCTTTCACATTCTCATCTCTTAACTATTAAGATTTGGTGAACAACTTTGGACAGATTTGTCTGAAGGCAGATGAAAGAGATGTATACGAGTTCTTCTCAAGGGCTGGCAAGGTTTGTACATTTCTCGTTTATTTATCTCATGTTCATTTAACAAATCATAGAGGATGGTGGATAAAGATCTTAAACTACTTAGCTAAAAGGGACTTCTTGATATAAATGCATTATATTTTCACCTTCTGCTCTCAAGGGCACCCTAACACTATCTGATGCAGTGCTTCAACTAAACCAAATACTGGAAACCCATAACGTTTTCCATTAAGTGCTTCTGTGGATGTAATTGTTAGTATATTTCTATGATTGTCTATCTAATAGCTCTGAATTGTGTATTTTTAGGTCCGCGATGTACGCCTCATTATGGATCGCAATTCAAGAGGTTCTAAGGGAGTTGGGTAAGTTTTTCTTATGTCTTGGTGACAAAAGCTTCGGATGGTTGTTAACAGAAGGTTCACTTTAACAATTACCCATTATGCAACAGTAGCGTTTAAGATGATGTGAGAGTCTTAAATTATCCGGTTGTTAATGAAAAAAGTTTATGTGGTTGTGTTGACAAGAAACCAAAGATTTCATTCTAAGGTTCAAATAAGACTATCCTTTTAATGTCGCTTGGTCATTTTTGGAATGGTTGGCAGTTCCTGCTTCCTTCTTGATGGCTGCATCTCCCTTGTTCCATCGTTTTCTTGTGCAGTACGTAGAATCATCACATCATTTACAATGTTCAAAATTTGCACCATCATCTTAGAAAGTTTACGATGATATTGATCACCTTTGTACTAAAAGCAGTACATATAGTATATACTATAGGTTATTCTAGTTGGTCAAGATGATCAGATATATCATATAGGATATTTTTCTTTCCCTGTTTTGAAATATGTGTGGAGACTCCAGTAAACTTCGCTATTATATGCATCTGTATGTGGCAATTGGTTTTTGATTATCCAAGAGTCTAATGTTGTCTAGTTTGTAGGTATATTGAGTTTTATGATGCAATGTCGGTACCAATGGCGATACCCCTTTCTGGTCAGCCTCTTCTTGGTCAACCAGTGATGGTGAAGCCATCAGAGGCTGAGAAGAATCTGGTTCAATCAACATCTGTGGTTAGCGGACCAGGTGGGATGATAGGCCCATATTCTGGCGGAGCTAGAAAGCTGTATGTTGGAAATCTCCATACCAATATAAAAGAAGATGATCTCTGCTAGGTGAGTACTTTTCTGACACAGTTCTAATGTTGGCATCAGATAATGTATATAATCAAGTTTGCTGTTGGTTATGTAATTTTTTTTTTTTGGCTGCTTTTGAGCACTTCTGTTCACAGTTTCCTAATTTCGTCTTTGTAATTGTGAATATTTTTTGCATTTTGACTTTCACCCTTTAATATGTGATATATATATGTGTGTATATATATATATATATATGTGAAGGTTTTTGGAGCATTTGGTCCTGTAGAACTGGTTCAGTTACGTGTTTTGACGAAACTAACAACTGCAAAGGTTTTGGATTTGTGCAGGTCTGTTTGACTACAACTTTCAACTTAAGCAGCCTGGATATGTAATAAATATATAAATGTTTGCATGCAGCTAGTTATTATATTAAGCCAAAGGTCAACCAACAAGCAATCCATAACATGGTTTAAGTAAAACTTCAAAGACTGTTGGCATCCTTCAGTTCTGTTATTTATTTATATTTATTTTCAAGTCCAAATCCATGTAGGGGAAATTTATTAAAGGAAAGAAAAAGAAAACTGTCAACTGCCGGTTCGTTGTAGCTTGAGTTGGAATTTGAAATCGACTCTAAACAAATGCACACCTTTTCTTGATTCTTTCAAGTTTCTTCCCAACTCAAACTGAGAAGAGTGGGCACCAAAAACTTCCAACTAGCCAAATCCTTAGCTAGGTGCGGGCATGGGTTGAGTTAAAGGTCAACCCATCATACAATTTCAGGTTACAATATTTTAAAACCTGAAAGGCCAATGAAATCAAGTTGGGTTGGCAATGTTTTTTTCCCCTTCCTTTTAGTTCAATTCCATTCCAGTTGTTCTTATCATATGCTGAATATGATTCCTTGTAATTGTATTGAATAAATCAAACTCATTGAATCAGTTGCTTGCAGTTCTCACGTCTTGAAGATGCTAGAAATGCACTGAGTTTGAATGGAAAATTGGAGATTGCAGGTCGACTAATTAAGGTAATGGCACTTTACTATATTGTTATTATACTTCTTCCTCCAGAAATATGCTTGCATTGTGTACTCTTTCCAAGTTCATCAATTAGGTTGTGTGTGTTACTGGTATGTTAGTTCCTCTGGTTAATTTGGCGATGCTTTTTTGACATGGCATGTATTTATTTGATTGTTGGAATTTTTTGTTGTTGACTCTGTTCAGCCTTTCATTGTCCAAATGGATTATACAGTGTGATCACTGTAAGGTAGCAGGCCTACTATGCAATAGTGCATGAGCTGGGGTTTTTGTTAATGCGCACATTGAGCAGCACGTAGTTGATGTGGTGAACTTCTCATAATGTGCAGATTGTTGTAGCACGTAATTTTACCGAAAACTACAAGCACTAGTTGATGATACTATTAGTATCATGGTCTTAAATAGTTTTGTGGTATTTCCTGAATAGAAGCCTTTTTTGCTTTTGTGTTTTGAAATATTTGAATGTGTTGTGGCGATGTGTCACCGACTGCTATCATTCTGAGATTTATAGGGTGGATCAGAGTTGCCACATAGAATGATGCTTTAGATTCAGGTTTTCAGAAGTCGTTGCATCGTTACATAATTGTGCATCCTTATGGTTTCCCAAACGGATGATTTTGCTTAAAACCATATATTAAGTAATTTGGGAGTTCATCTACCTGAGTCCTCATTTTTCTATTTAGGTGTCAGCTGTTACAGACCAAGCTGGAATGCAAGATCTTGGAGCAAATGCTGGTGATTTTGATGACGATGAAGGTGGTGGCTTGGTTAGTAAGATCTTTCCTTTTATGTTTTTATTTTCTATTAACACAAAGAATTTGTGGACTGATATGATTGCTAAGAACTGTTTGCTCTGGCTCAGTAATATCTGGGAATAATAGTTGAATGTACGGAAGCTGCTGCTGCTCCATTTCTTTTAAGCTTTTTTGCTGCTTGATGCTTATGGTATCTATAGTTGGTTCGATTGGCTTAATATCTTTTGTGTTTATTGTTCTCTTATTTATTTGAGTAGATATATATTTCTTACTTCTTAACCTTTGATATTGGAAAGATTGCTCATTCAAGGTTTTTTTTTTTCTAGCAGATTATTGAAGTTGAGCTTGATAATTCAAAATAACATAGCATCCATGAATTTTGTAATCATTTTACTGGTTTTGGCACTTATCCCTCCCTTTTACTTTAACTAGTAAGATATGCATTGTCTCTCAAGAAGAGAGTATTGAAGCTTTAATAAATGGATCATCACCTCAGTCCAATTTCCCATTGCAGAGGGAATGTATAAACAGACATGGAGATTACCACTGATTCTTCTGTTTCTAGTTTATGAGATGTGGTGGCTGCAAGCACATGCTTCTCAAGTGCTGTTGTTCACTCCTTCAAAGAGAAGACAGATGGAATATAGGCAGCCAACTGATCTTGCTGCCCTGATAAACGAAAATCAGGGAAAGGAAAAAAAAAGAAAAAAAAAAGGCCAGTATAGCCTACCTTTTAAACATAGAGTACAGCCAAACGGCTATACGATTTAAATAAAAAGGCTATACTTTTTATTACAAATAAAAAGGCCAAAAATGGCTATACGAGGTTTACATTTCCCTTCCCTCGCTGCCTGGCTCGCTTCACTGAATCACTTCCCATCAAAGTCTTCAAGTTCAAGGCCAAAAAAGAGGTGGCCAATTCCTCATTTGAGCTCTCATGGCGTCTCCCAAAAAATCAAAGAAAAGCAAGAAAGATAGGAAATTGAAGAAAAACTTAAGCTTGGTTCCAGTCGAGCCCAAAGCCGCAAACTCTGAGTGGTGGGATAGTTCTTCAACCCAAGGTTTTTCTTTTCACTAAGCTCAGTCTCCAATTACTCTGCTTCCTGCTTTTTAGTGGAATGCATTCAGATTACTTGGAGTTTTAACCAAATCATCTTTATATTTTGTTTATTTTGGAAAATTTATGATGCGCAGACATTCAGAACAGGTGGTGGATTTTGTTCTGTAAAGTTAAATTCGATAATGATGTTCATAATCAGAGCTCAAAATCTATAAACTGTGCTTTTGTTCAGTTAGGCTGTTGGAAAAATAGGCCTAGGCACTAGGCGGGTCCCTTTTTTCTTTTTCCTTTTTTTTTACTTTTTTTTTTTCCTGACTTTAGCTCAATCATGAAATCGCTTCAATTTCTGATGGCCGCTGTACGAAAACTGGGTTTTGATTATGTGTTTTGCATCCTGAAAAGAGAAAGATGTGGTTGAAAAGTTATTACTAGAGGGAGCAATAGAGATTTTAGTCTGTAAAAGTAGTATGTAATTGTTAGGAATCTGGTTTTGCCTAAGTTGGATGAGTAGTTGGAAATCCTGACTGAATTAGACTTGGGGAATATACAGACACAGAAACACATAGTCGTGCTTTGCTTGTTGTCATAGATAATAGCAACTAAAGGTAGATAATAGCAAGTACAGGGACTAAGGTTTGGGGCTTAAGACAGATAATAGCAAGTACACAGGGACTAAGGTTTTGTTGAGTTGTTCTTGAGGCGGTTGTACTATCTTTTTGTTTTCTGGTCATGTTTATGTCCTAGTGAGCCAGAACTAAAGATTTCGGGCTTAAGATATATAAGTGGCTTATCTATGGGACTTGGAAAGAGACATCCCACTTTGTTTGAGAAGGTTTGAATCAGACATTTGATTTTTATGATGATTGCATAAATTTTCATCTACAAATTGATTGAATAACTAGTGTAGTGCTTCAAGTTACCAGTCGCTTCTAACCAAGGTGCTTTCTAATAGTGCCACCTTGCTCATTAAACATGGAGACCTCTGTGTGTCATCCGTTTGATTCTAATAATTTCCAAGTGTTAAGTTGGTTAACTGGCCTAGTGTTTGAGCCATAAATTACTGAAACAGTCCCATGATGAAAGAATTGATTGCGTTCTCATGATTATTTGTGATCATAGAAACTGCTTTCCAGAAATCCTTTAATCTTCTCTGATGTATTTTGTTTCATTTGTAGGCACACAGGTTGGAGAGGAGTTGATGAAGGCATCGCTGTAGTTGGGACTAGCATGATTTAAAAGCTACAATGGCTGGTTGCATGTCAACCCCATCCAAAACAATTAAATCACAGAAAAAACAGTCAGCGGGTCATCAAAAACGCCATAGAAAGGCAACCTGCTCCGCTTCAGATGATACCAAGAAAAGAAATACAAGTTTGAAGAAAATAAATAGTGATGCAGGAGCTCGCGTGAGTGACTATGTTGTCAGTGAGTTTGTTCATGTGGACTTTGAGAATGGTGCAACAACTACTCACAGAAGTTCTAAGGTTTCTAATTGAACATTCCATCTCACCTAGCTGCAATGGCACCACAGTCAATATGATTCGAATGGTGTGTGCTTTCTTTCATCAGATTTCAACTATCTTTCAATTTCAACCAATAGTGCTGACAAGAAAATTCACAGCTCTTGAATCTCATATTTTGAAAGTTATTCATTTGCAGTAATTTGCCAAGAGGGAGCTTGGTTGGACTCGGTGAGTATTCTGGAGTCTGACTCAGATGATGACTTTATCCGTATACATGGAGGTATTGGCCATCAACCTGTAACTACATATTATAGAATGAAAGCCTTGTGGTCTTGTTTGATTTCAAAACGTCATTACTACTGAAGTAATTTCTTGAGCTACTTATTGGAAAAGGATTTTGTTTTGTTTTCTTAATTTTTTTTTCTCTTATTCTACCGATGGTTTTCCATTAGCAAGCAATCCAGTTGAGAGTATCTCAAGTGGCCAAGTACTTCAGTACGAAAGATCTGCTCGCTTTGGTGATAATGGGTGTAAGTATGAAGAATACCAAAGCTATATGAAAATAGATGGAGGTAAATCGGATAAAATCACAGGCAAAGATGAGCGCAGGGAATCAAATTGGTTTTCGCTTATTAGTACCCAGGGCTATGAGCTTTCTTGCTTAGGGAAGGCTGATGAAGTTTGCAGTAAGAGGAAGAATATATTAGATCACTCTTATGGAAGCTTTAAAGGACTTATAGAGGATGGACGTGATTCTAATGAAAAAATTCAAGACAATGCCTGAAATCCAGCTTATCTCGATTGGTACCTTCTGTAAGTTTCAACAATAAGATTCTAAGTGCACAGAGTTTGGTTCTGCAGTCCCAGAGAAAGCCATCAGCCGTTTTCAGACTTTCTTTTAAAAGGAGATCCTGTGATGCAGAAGAAACCATTGAACAATGTAAGTATTCAAATAATTCAATTTTCTTTGAATAGAAAGAAAACTTAGAATATTGGGATTGATGTACATGTATATTACTGAACATTTCAATGATATATCCAGAGGTCAATCAAAAAGGTTTCTGTATCAGCCTAGACCAGGATATATCATTCCATGTTGTAAAGTAGAGAAGCCGACTTCAGGATCTTGGTCTGAGATTCCACCCTCAACTTTTAAATTCGGTGGCGAGAACTATTTCAAGTATGACTTTGGTTTTTTCTTTTGTCAAAACCAACCTTAACTGAATTTAGACATTTGCAACTAATTACTCTGTTCTGCCTTGCTAATGATAATATTATTTTCTGTTGGTCTACCATCCAGAGATAACGAAAGTCAACTGCTCCGAACTACAGTCCATATACTCCAATAGGTGTTGATGTGTTTGTATGCCCCAAAAAGATACATCACATTGCCCAGCATCTTGAGCTTCCCAAAGTGAAAGCAAATGGGAAAATGTTCATTGTAAACATACAAGTATTTTTTCAGAATTGATTTATCTTGTTATGTTTTGTTTGTTATATTTTGGCAATATCTAATGATATTGCACTGCACCTTGTTGCAGTTGCCTGCTTATCCCGCTGCAATGTTTCTTGGCGATAGTGATGGAGAGGGGATGAGTCTTGTAATGTATTTCAAAGTTTCTGAGATTTTTGATAAAGACATCTCTCCTCAATTCCAGGACAGCATCAAGGTAACTTCATTTTGTAAGCAACTTCATCCATTTGGATACGCATGCCCTTTATTCTGATGTACTCTCCCTGATGGAAATGTGATCTTATGTTCTATTGGAATGCTCAGTCTGTTGATATATTTGAATGATGCTTTTAGAAAGTGGTTGACGATGATTCGCAAAGAACTCCACTGTACCTTTTAGAGAAAGACTGAAGATCTTGGCTGGGGTGGTAAATCCTGAGGATCTTGGTCGGAGTTCTGCTAGGAAGAAGCTTGTACATGCATATAATGACAAACCAGTTCTTTCACGCCCCCAGCACAATTTTTACAAGGTAAACTAATTGAACATTTATGTTGCTGAGTGTTAAGATGATGAAACATAAAAACCATGTTGTTTGACTTTATCAAGCTCTCTCACATGTAGGGTCCTAACTACTTTGAGATTGATCTGGACATTCATCGCTTCATCTACATATCAAGGAAGGGTCTCAAATTGTTTTGAGGTCTAAACGAAAAGAGTATAGCCGTGCGGGTATACGTCTAAAATATTATATTTATACAGTATATCCGCTCAGATATACTAGTAAATTCAACGGCTATGCTCGTAAATTCAAATGTTGATGTGGTTCACATGGTACGTAGATCCGAAGATTCCTATGTATTCTCTTAGAAAGGTTAGAAAGGTGGTTCATATTTTTTCTAAAAAATAGTGTCACCGTGCTGCTATACTCAGTTTTATTAAAATCTTATAGTTGTGCGGTTATACTCGGTTTTTCCTAATTTTTTTAAAATAGTATAGCCGAGCGGCGATACTCGTTATTCCCTAATTTTTTTTGAAAAATAGTAAAGCCGGGTGGCAATACTCGGTATTTTCCTCATTTAAAAAAAAATAGTATAGACGCTCAGCTATAGGCCCTCTTTTAAATTTTATTTGAAAAAATAGTATAGCCGTGCGACTATACTCGTATTCCCCTAATTTTTTTTATAGCCGTGCAGCGTTACTACTTTTGAGCCATAAATTTTATAGCTCACATTTTACTATTATTCATAATTAAAAACATTTTAAAAAAATTAAAGTATAACATAACTCACCCATATTTTTCTCTCACTACTTCCCACTTTTCCCTTTTTTCCCACTCATTTCCCCAGCAATAATTGCTCCGCATCTCCATAACGCACGTGTAGGATTGCTAGCAATAAATTGACCCCCCCCAAAAAAAAAAAGGGATTGCTAATAAATGGGTCACACATAATCCAAAAAGAATTGAGATGCGTAATTACGATGGTGCAGATATATATATATATATATATATATATATATATTTTTTTTAAGAATGGACGGTGCAGATGCAGATATATGTTTTTTTAGAATGGACGGTGCAGATGTTAATGTTCACATAGAAGGTATAAGAATTTCTCTTACACACAGAAAACTTTCCAACCAGTTTTATTTTTTTCCCTTCTAGTTTTATATCCCCATCAACTTGTTGATGGTTAGCATGCCAAATGGTAAAGGAAGGGAAGGCAGACTCTGAGCTGATAGTTTTTGTGCTACATAAAGCATTGTAGGTCGAGACCCGGGACGCGTACGTATACAACCCAAGGCTAAACTCATCACAACCACCACTGCCTTTGCCAATTCATTGCTTGGAGCCTCCAGCCTTTGGTCTAACAAATCCTTCAAAAGCAACTCTGCATTGTCCTCCGTCATTGATTTTGATGATTTTGATAGCTGGGATTCTAGCAGATCCCCTGGGTGCCTTCCCATCATAACTTCCAGCGCCACCACCCCAAAGCTATACACATCACACTTATCCGTGACTCGCATTGTCAATGCAAGCTCTGCACATCAAGAAAAACAAACCAAGTTGCCTCAAAACATATCTCTGCCACCAAAACATGATCCAAAAATGCACAACGTTAAATTGGTATGTTACCTGGTGCCATGTAGCCAAATGAGCCAACAATATGGGTCCAGTTGGATGAATTGGCACTAATCAGTCTTGCTGTTCCAAAATCAGAAAGTCGGGCTTCGAAATCTGACTCGAGCAATACATTGTTGACAGTTACATCACGGTGCACAATTGGTGGAGAGCAGTCATGGTGCAAGTAAGAAAGTGCATGAGCTAATCCTTTCACAACTTTGACCCTTGTAGCCCATCCAAGTTCAGTTACCCCTTCAACCCCATACAATGCCTTTCCCAGGCTGCCTCTCTCTAAATATTCATAGAGCAAGAAGATGCATTCCCTCCTTGAACAGAACCCGTATAGCTGAATGATGTTCCTATGCCGGAGATTTGTTAAAGTTCTAATTTCATTCTCAAAACTTTGGAGATTGATTGCCGGAATGTCGTTAGAGTCTGACATGTTAAGCCTCTTCACTGCAACAACTTGACCTGATGGCAACTCTGCCTTGTAGACCCTTCCAAATCCTCCCCTTCCAATGCAGTACTTCTCATGAAAATCGTCTACGGCCTTTACAACTTCCCCAAACGTAAATTTTACTTCTTCTTGCAATATCATTGACTCAAAATTCTCAAAGTTTTGAGCAGTACTCTTGATTTCTTTAAGTGCACACTTGGTTTTTTTATGGAACATAAGAATCAGAGCAATTGTAATTGCAACCACTGATATACTACAAACAGGTACAAGGACACCAATTATAACTTTGTTGTTATTTTTTTTGGAATTGCACGCTCTAGTTAGGCCCCTAGCATCTCCACACAAGCCAGAGTTTCCGACAGAAGTATCGTCGGGGGCTTTTTGGACATCCTGTGTCCAATTGTTATTAGAAAAATCATGATTCCCCACAAATGGGAAGCAAGTCTCTGGCTGAAATGGGCCATTGAGATTGTTGTTGGAAAGATTTAAGGTCGGAACATTTGCAAGGTTGCATAGTGTTAGAGGAATTGACCCAGAGAGCTGGTTTCTCGAAAGATCCAAGTAGGTCAGGCTGGTACAAAAACCAAGCTCAGAAGGGATTGAAGAACTTAAGGAATTGTTACTAAGATCAAGGTGCTGGATCTTTCTGAGTTGGCCTATAGAAGGCGGAATCTTCCCTTCAAGGTGATTGGAAGCCAGGTCCAAGTAGGTGAGGCTGGTACATAGACCAAGCTCAGATGGGATTGAAGAATCCAAGGAATTCATGTGAAGATCAAGGTACTGAAGCTCCCTGAGTTGTCCTATAGAGGATGGAATTTTCCCTTCAAGGTGATTGGAAGTCAGGATCAAGATGGTGAGGTTGGTACAAAAACCAAGCTCAGAAGGGATTGAAGAATTTAAGGAATTGTAACTAAGATCAAGGTGCTTGAGCTCTCTGAGTTGGCCTATGGAGGATGGAATTTTCCCTTCAAGGTGATTGGAAGTCAGGTCCAAGTAGGTGAGGCTGGTACAAAGACCAAGCTCAGATGGGATTGAAGAATCCAAGGAATTCATTTGAAGATCAAGGTAATGAAGTTCCCTGAGTTGGCCTATAGAAGGTGGAATTTTCCCTTCAAGGTGATTGGAAGTCAGGTACAAGTCGGTGAGGTTGGTACAAAGACCAAGCTCAGAAGGGATTGAAGAGTTTAAGTAATTCTCTCCGAGATAAAGGTAGGTAAGCTCCCTGAGTTGGCCTATAGAGGATGGAATTGGCCCTGATAGCTGGTTTCCAGAAAGATCCAAATCTATCAAATCTTTCAAGTTTCCAATCCCTGAGGGAATCGAGGCAGTGAACTTGTTTTGGAACAGATAAAGGACCTTGAGTTTTGTCAAAAGCCCAATTTCTGCTGGAATATTCCCGCCGAAGGTGTTGTTTTGAAGTCGTAAAGAGAATATTTCAGTCCAATTGGAAACCAGAGAAGGCAACAGTTGACCAGTAAATGAATTCCCATATAAATCCAATCCAACAATATTGGTAAGTTTGGACAAGGACACAGGCAGTTCCCCACTGAAGAAATTGGAAGCCAGGTCCAAGTAGGTGAGGTTGGTACAAAGACCAAGCTCAGACGGGATTGAAGAGTTCAAAGAATTGTTTCGAAGACCAAGGTATTTGAGCTCCCTGAGTTGGCTTATAGAGGATGGAATTTTCCCTTCAAGGTGATTGGAAGCCAGGGCTAGGTAGGTGAGGTTGGTACAAAGACCAAGCTCTGATGGGATTGAAGAATTTAAGGAATTGTAACTAAGATCAAGGTACTGAAGCTCCCTGAGTTGTCCTATAGAGGATGGAATTTTCCCTTCAAGGTGATTGGAAGTCAGGTCTAAGTAGGTGAGGCTGGTACAAAAACCAAGCTCAGAAGGGATTGAAGAATTTAAGGAATTGTAACTAAGATCAAGGTGCTTGAGCTCTCTGAGTTGGCCTATAGAGGAGGGAATTTTCCCTTCAAGGTGATTGGAAGTCAGGTTCAAGTGGGTGAGGCTGGTACAAAAACCAAGCTCAGAAGGGATTGAAGAACTTAAGGAATTGTTACTAAGATCAAGGTGCTGGATATTTCTGAGTTGACCTATAGAAGGCGGAATCTTCCCTTCAAGGTGATTGGAAGTCAGGTCCAAGTAGGTGAGGCTGGTACATAGACCAAGCTCAGATGGGATTGAAGAATCCAAGGAATTCATGTGAAGATCAAGGTACTGAAGCTCCCTGAGTTGTCCTATAGAGGATGGAATTTTCCCTTCAAGGTGATTGGAAGTCAGGTCTAAGTAGGTGAGGCTGGTACAAAAACCAAGCTCAGAAGGGATTGAAGAATTTAAGGAATTGTAACTAAGATCAAGGTGCTTGAGCTCTCTGAGTTGGCCTATGGAGGATGGAATTTTCCCTTCAAGTTGATTGAAAGTCAGGTTCAAGTGGGTGAGGTTGGTACAAAAACCAAGCTCAGAAGGGATTAAAGAATTTAAGGAATTGTAACTAAGATCAAGGTACTGAAGCTTTCTGAGTTGGCCTATGGAGGATGGAATTGGCCCTGTGAAATAGTTGCCACTAAGGTTGAATTGGGTGAGCTTGAGAAATGGGGTGAAGTTGAAATGGGTTAGCGTTGCAGAGATGTCGAAGTTGGAGAGGTCAATTTGGGAAACTTGTTCGCTGCTCTGGTCACAAACAATGGCATACCAGTTGCAAAGATTGTTGAGGTTAGTGAGGGACCATGAAGTGAGAAAAGGTGTTGCAGAAGCAATGGTGTTCTTCCAAGTTAGCAAAGCTTCTGCCTGTGTTTTTGGTGATGAAATGGCCTTGAATGGAAGCAAAGCAAGCAGGAAAATATGAAGGAGAAGAAGAAGATAAGTAGGCTTGTGACTCTGAGCAGAGAAAACTCCTCCTTCCATGGTGGTTTGAGGAGTTAATGTTATGTTCCAAGCTTTATAGAAGGTTGATTCTTGTTGTTATAATTTTCGTTCTTAAAATTCACTTGTAATTTGCATTATTTTTATTTATTAATTTATGTTCGAAAGCTTTATTTTAATTTAAGTTAAGAAGAAAATTTACTTTTTTGAACTAATAGTTGTAGATTGATGATGGCATTTCATAATTGAGATATTAATGCAATTATAATTTAAAGTCTAGCCCCTGTGTCAAGTTAGAAATTTCATTTAACAAAAAACTGAAAACCAAACAGAAAAATATGAAGTCAATGTCACAGTTGTTCTCAAGCAGTCGACTTAAAATCTACAAATGAAGGGAAATTGCCTTGGTCATTTCTGATCACCATAGTCAATGTCAGCAAATCTTGGGAAATTGCCTAAGTTAACCAAATATTCACCCATCATATGTAACAATTATTAGATAGTAAATTACAACATTTCCAAGGTGCCTAAGTAAACCAAATAAGTTTTGTAGGTCGAGACCCGGGACGCGTACGCATACAAGCCAAAGCTAAACTCATCACAAACACCACTGCCTTTGCCAATTCATTGCTTAGAGCCTCAAGCCTTTGGTCTAACAAATCCTTCACGCTGAAGAAAAGTGCATGTGAACTTTTTCAACTAGCAGTTGTTGGGAAATGGGATTAATGGAGTTATAGGAATTGGCCCTGAAAGATACAAATCTGGAGTAAAGTCTTGTAAGTTTCCTACCTCTGACTCTTGGGATCCAAAATCGTGAAAAGAGCAAGAACATTCACACGCACAATGTTGGCTGTTATTAGTAGGACGATTGACTACATTGAACCTTCCGTTGATCTTCATTCCAGTTTCACATTAGTTTCTTTCTTTACATAGACAAAGAAAAAACCCCAATCCCACGTTTTAGAACCAGAACCTGCTATTCCAATTACATTAACCATTGTAGGTGGAGACATGGGCCACATAAACCATTGTAGGTGGAGACATGGGCGCTGCAGATGTTAATGTTAACATACATGGTAACAAAAGTTGTGTGGTTGGTTTCCTCCACTTGACTGGCATGGTCTAGTCTTCCCTTCCCTT
>NC_047657.1:18201978-18203804 GCF_902201215.1 Prunus dulcis | reverse complement strand
CAAGTACCCATGATTATATGTACAATTAATATTGATTAGTTAGTAAGCTACAACATTTCCAAGATGCCTAGAAATATTTGGAAAAAAATCATATCAATATAATACTGAACTACTTTTTAAAAACAAAAAAACAAAAAAACTGTGCAAGGTTTGCAGGCTTTCCAAGAAGAAACAACACTACTAACAACTCATCTTACTTTTGTTTTTGTTTTTGTTTTGTTTTTTTCCCTCTCTTCTTGGTAGGGTCTTCATAAGTCGTGTAAATTGCTGCTCGTCAAAGCCGTGTAAATTGAGGGCTTACTGTATCCAACCAACTTTTGACAAGTTTAAAGTTGTTCTTGATTTATTAAAACAGCGTAGCTTTCATATCTTGATCTTCATTGTCAATTTCACAGTAGCTTCTCTACACAGACAACAAAAAGCAAAACAAAAACCACCCGCGTTATAGAGTTTCTAACCATAATTTGAGATTTTAATTACATTAGTGTTGTTTATGATTATGTGTGTGACCGACTATCTTATATGAGAATTATATTTCCTTTCAACATGTTATTGCCTAGGTGAAAGGAAATTTGCAATTTAAAACATTGTTATACCAACATGCTAAAGTTTGGATTTGGGACCATGACCCACTATTTCAAAAAGAATGGTATCACGAGCAAAACTCACCAATTTGCCATGATTATGAGCTTTTTTGAGCGTTTAAGATCATTTAGCAGCCAAAAAAAAGTGTTTTAGTATTTTGCTAGTTTTTGGAAACTTTTGTTAGTCTCCCCTTAGAATCCTAGGGTTTCTAGGAGTATTTAAACCAACTTTAGCCCCTGATTAAGGCATTATGCTATCATTCTAAATTCAATAAACTTGAGGTTTTCTCATATATGGTGGATTCCATACTTTGGTTCTTTTAAGCTAATCGTTTGATTGTCTTCTATATTGTCACACTACATCAACATTGAAGTCCCAAATAGCAAGTTCAACATTTTATTATTCTTAGGGTGGGCGTGGACTAAGTGAATTACTAGTTGTTCATTGGGGCTCAAGTTTATTGAAGAATATTAAACTCCAACATCGGAAACTTAACAAAATAAATAAAATATATTATGATCAATAGTTTCACTACTGATAGCATTGAGGCTTTTTTTAATAAAAACTTCACACTTGTCAAATATGTGGTTAAATTAAAGACAATATCGATATTGCTAGTTATAGACTGAGAGTCATTCATAATTTCCCAGTAGTTTCTTTTATGCTAATAGTTTTTTGGACAGTTACCTTTTCAAAGCTAGACATGTGGGTGAAAAATGATTACCACTTTCATAGACCAAGCCCTCGCCCGTCGAAAGACTACAGGTTGGGTTGTTTGAGCTTGGGGGGAAAGGCCTTTCCATGTAAAGGGGTATGGTCTGACAATCCTTTTTGCTTTAACTTTCTTCATTCAATTGAGAAAGGGAAGGCGTGGTTGACAAGCCACTTTGAGGAGGCAACTGGACTGCAGTGCTTTCATCAAATGATGCATGTGGGCTGGGCCATTCCCATCCCAAAGGGCGGCCCGATTCAGCCTGCCCTGGTCGGGAAGAGATTCACATAGTGACTATCGCTATCCGGAAATCTATTTCTTTCTATGTTGGCTAGCGAGGGCGGGCTTTCCTATGGTAGTCCTGCTGCAACCTCTGACCGTCCGTCCCGTCTCATCTTGATTTGGCGATTTGAAATTATTAAATCGAGTTTTCCACATGCGAAGTGCACTCAGTCTCATCATCAAATTCAATTCACACAGCCATTTGGAGGAGTTTGGAGATTCACCACCAACCATCAAATTCAACTCA
>NC_047657.1:18169143-18201878 GCF_902201215.1 Prunus dulcis | reverse complement strand
TAAAATTAAATAATACTTACATGAAGGGACTCGGCCAACTCATTCCCGGGTCGAACATAAACGTCACCAAAGGCGTCGATCTCTGGGAACTTGGACCCCTCCTAAATTGAACAAAAGAAAAAAAATATTAGTATGAAAAAAATAAATTCATAAAAATGATATTAAAAATGAAATAAAAATTTTGTGATTATTACCCGACGACGTGCATCCATCCTGTACGAAAAGGGTCTGGAGCAGGAATGGTGGAGAAGGGTCTTCTTCTTCCTATTACCCTTATTCACTTGGGCTTTATTCTGTTATACAAAAATGAAGCGAATTAGTTAAAATATAAAAAATTAAATAATAATGAAATACAAAAATAAAATAAACATTAATAAGTAATAAGTAATAATTACACAAATATAGTTGAAAAAATACCGCAAATTCGGGCGCTTGAAAATGAGCGCAGAGCCACTCCCAACTATCCTCCCGCACCTCAAGCTCCTTCGGGCAACCCTCCTGAAGAGCGACTTGCGGATCATCATATGCCTGAAAATGGTGGTGCAAGCCGCTCTTCCACTGCTTGTACCTCTCAGCGAAGAGTCTGTTGACGTACGTCAACGACTCTTCGTCGAAATCCTCCAAGTTATAGTTCGTCTGCAATCAATTAATTAGATACGTTAAGTAATAGAAATATACAAAATTTTAAAGACAAATAATGAAAACGTAAGGTACATACCGACAACTGGCCGCGAACCTCCGCCTTGATCTCGTCGGGCATGACCCTCCAAGACTTCCATTGCATCGGGCAATGGGTCCGCACGACGTGGCCAATGTCGTGGGCCAAGTAGCTATGCAACTCCGCCGTCGGTGCAGCCCGATGGCGCTCGTCGTATCCGATGCTGATACGACTGTTTGTCACCCGAGTGACCTTCGCCGTCTTCAGCTGACGACACGGGCCTCGAGTGTTCTTCTTCGCTGCAAAGAAAAAAGGTATTAATGTTAAATAATATTTATTGTCAAATTTCAAAATAAAATTAACAATACAAAAGTGTAGTTATACCTGGCTGTGATCCCGAGGCACCAGTACCGTCGGTCGATGTCGTCGTGTCCATGGTGTCGGTGGGCCGGTGCCGCCGCCTAGCACTTGGGGGCTGCGCCACGGATGACGCAGATGACGCAGGCGCCTGGGACGCCTCGTGACCAACCACCACGTGGTCCAGCAAAGCTGGAGCAGTGGCAGCAGATGCCGCCTGAGCAGGGGGATCCGAACTCGGTGCAGGCGTCATCGACCTACCACGTCTAATCAAATCTAACATCTGCACATATAATTTCGTTCCGAATTTAAACTAATTAATTAAAAGCATAGCATGACCTAGGGTTTGGAATTTTGGAGTATCCGGGACTCCGATCAACGATCGGTCGAATCCTAAACGATCCTAGAAACACAAAAGTACAACTACGTAAGTTTCAGTTCGATCCAACGGTCCGAACATATCAAACCTGGAAATCGCACAATAGGCGAAATCCGATCAAGACTCAAACGGCAACCAAATTTAAACCGGCCAAAACCTAGGGGTTTAATTCGGCCAAAACCTAGGGTTTTAATTCCTATTTCCTATAGCGAAAATTCACAAAATCCTAACCAACCATCAGCTAACCAGTAACATATCCATCCAGCCAATCAATCATAACAAACATACAGAAATCATAACACAGATACAAAATCAAAATCAAAATCAAAACTGACAGAAATCATCATAACACAAATACAAAAATAAAAACTGAATTAACACATACTTAAATGGACAGAGTCGATAGAGGCTTACAATGGCGCGGTGGCAGCGGTGGAGGTCGCTACAGTGGCAGCGGAGGTGGCTGAGGTGGCAGCGGAGGTGGCTGAGGTGGCAAGGTGGCAGCGGCGGTGGCTGAGGTGGCAAGGTGGCAAGGTGGCTGAGGTGGCAAGGTGGCAAGGTGGCTACGGTGGCAGCGGCGGTGGCTGAGGTGGCAGCGGCGGTGGCAAGGTGGCAGCGGCAGTGGCAAGGTGGCAAGGAGGCTACGGTGGCTACGGTGGCAAGGTGGCAAGGTGGCAAGGAGGCTACGGTGGCACCGGAGGTGGCTGAGGTGACGGCGGAGAGAGAGGGCTGAGGGAAGGAGGAAAAACCAGAGAAATGGGGAAGAAGGAAGGCTCGGGTCGTTTCTGCAGATTTAATCGAGTTTGCGCGACGTAGGAAATAATTCGTCGAGCAAAACGGCATTAATAAATCTTGCACGACGAATATTCCGTCGCGCAAAACGGCATTAATGAATCTTGCGCGACGATAAATGACTTTTCGTCGCGCAAAGGTTTTGATCGCCGCCAAAATTTTGGGATTTAGGGTTTACAGCGAGGCGGAAACTGAAGGGTCAGCGAATTTTGCGCGACGAATAACTAAAGCGTCGCGCACGGTAAAACCTGCGCGACAGACAGAGGATTATTCGTCGCGCAAAACACATTTTGGCCGCCAAAATTTTGGGATTTAGGGTTTCCCGCGGGGCGGAAATTGAAGGGTCTGTGAAGTTTGCGCGACGAATGCATGGAGCGTCGCGCAAGGGGAACCTTTCGCGATAGAAATAGACGTCTTCGTCGCGCAAAACACATTTTGGCCGCCAAAATTTTGGGATTTAGGGTTTAGCGGGGGACAGGAACTGAAGCGTCTCAGACTTTTGCACGACGAAGACTCTAAGCGTCGCGCATTGTTCGTCGCGCAAGGTTAGAATTTCATTCGGTTGAAATTTTCACTAAGTGTTGAAAGGGGATGGAGGGGTGGACTTTGTGTCCCACATTGCGCGACGAAAGGAAACAAGTCCGTCGCGCATTTATCTAATTCGCACTTGGCGTGACGAAACAAAAAAATCCGTCGCGCATGTTAACCCTAAACCCTAAACCCTAACCCTAAAATGTAAACCCTAAGCCCTTAGCCCTAAACCCTAAACCCTAAAATAGTTTCAATGATCCAACCGGCAAACTTTTTTTTTTTCTACTTGGAGATCGTATACGCCAAAAATCAAAACAATCAAACATTCAGATATCAGAAAACGGGACAAAATATTTCGACGGTTATAAATGAAAAGTCATGATTTAACGGTCATTTTAATTCCGATTTTGATCATTTTTTGCAGCAACATTTGTTGACCCTATATGAATACAATGACGGAATTTGATCTTCAATTTAAGATTTTTACACTAGGGGATACCACATAAACGTTAAGTTATATTTTGACAAATGTATGAACAAAATTTTGAGTTTTTGGTGAATATATGATTTTGATAGCACGGGCAGTCTACAAAACTAGTTTCAGTCATCCAGCCATCAAAATTGTTTTTTTACATTTCGAGATCTTGGACAGGAAAAATCGGCAAAAAAAAACATTCAGAGATTAAGGAACGGGGTAAAACTTTTCGACGGTTCGAAATAAAAAGTGATGATTGAGCGGTTAGTTGAACTCCGATGTTGATGATTTTTTGCACCAACAGTCCTACACTCCATATGAATACAATGAACTACTTCGATTGCCAATTTGAAATATATATGTGTGTATATACTATAATGTGACCTAATATATATTTACCTGCCAGGATCCTCAGTTATCAAAACAGTCATCATACGTGCGAACACCGTTTGTGCTCCACCCAGAAACCATTGCATATGCTGGGAAATCATTCACAGTCCACATAACTGCTGCCCGCAAAGTGAACATCCTCCCAGTTGATTTATCGTACATGCGAACACCGTTTGTCCATAAATCCTTCAGCTCATCAACCAGAGGCCTTAAGTACACATCAATTGACCTGCCAGCATCCTCAGTTATCAAAACAGTCATCATCATGTATTCTTTTTTCATGCATTTCCAAGGCGGCAAGTATACGGATTGAATCCGTCAGTGGCAAGTCCCAATCTAACATTTCGGGGATCAGCAGCAAACTCGGGGAACGTTCGATCGAACTCTTTCCATGCCTCCCCATCTGCAGGATGCGGCATCACATCATCGTCTACCCGTTTTTCCTTATGCCATCTCATGTCTGTGGCAGTATGCGTCGACATATACAATCTCTGCAACCTAGGTTTAAGGGGTAGATAACGCATCTCTTTTTGTGGTATCTTAGTCGTTCTATTCTGGGATGTCATTTTGAACCTCGACTCATTGCATATAGGGCATGTATCCAACGTTTTATGCTCTTTGTAGAATAACATGCAATTGTTTTTGCAAGCGTGGATTTTTTCATAACCCAATCCAAGACCATGCAACACCTTTTGTGCATGTTTATGGTCTTTCGGCAAACAATTGTCCGTCGGAAGCATTCTCTTGAAAACCCCAAAAAAGTAATCGAAACACAAGTTCGACATACGATACTTTATTTTTCCGTGCATTAGCTCCACAATGGCAGTGAGAACGGAAAAATTCTCGCACCCCGGGTATAACTCTTGGTTGGCATTTTTTAACAGTTTTTCATACTGTTCAAACTCCGCACTGTCTATTGGTGTAGGCAGGTCCTCTTCCCCTTCTTGATTGATGTTGGTCGATGCGAATGGAAAAGCATCCTGTATAATACCCATGACTTGATCATTAGGATCCCCAATAGGTTCAACATTGTCCACTCTTGGGGCATTTGAAGTCGAAGCATGGTCTACTTGTTCGCCGTGAAGGTTCCAAATGCTATATGTTTCAATCATTCCATTCCTTACTAAATGAAATCCAACATTTTCAATTGACTCAAACAACGTGTTGTTACACCTCCTACAAGGACAGCGGATTCTAGTTGCACCCGGGTTGTGTCTACGTGCAAACTCAATAAAATCCTCGATTCCATCCAAGTATTCGTCTGCGCATCTATTCGGGTTCTGTATCCACCTTCTGCTCATAATTCATGAAACCACAATCACGACACAACAGTCACAACAACTTCAACCGAAGTTATAATGTCACCTTATGCCTCCGGTAAGGGCCCTATCCCATTCGGGAATGCATAGTCCTGTCACGTAACCTACGGCTACATGAGATTAGATTTCGGCGTGGATTAATTTCGGCAGCATCTCGACACAGTTCTTGAAGTGGGCATAGGTATAAATACCTACGTACCACCCGAAGAACGTGCCGAGATGACACCGAAATCTCCACAATCGAAACCTAATCCTGTAGCCGAAGATTATGTGACAACACTATGCATTACCAAACTGTCCAAATAATGGGACAATTCAAGAATTAATTGGACCGCAGTCATGCCTTACGCATCCATGCACGAAATCCAACTAATCTCGAACGGGAAACTTCGTGTTACTAAACATAAAAATAAAAGTACGAAGTTAATTTCAATTAACTTCGTACATCACAACACATTGTGCTACGTCACGCACAATTTCACAACATTATAAACATATAACTTCAAAAAAAAATACAAACATAACAAACAAACTTTTACAATAACATACCTTCTCAATCGTTCTCCACCAATCACTAATCACAAATATCCCTAACGAGAACAAAATTAATAGCATTAGTACGAATTTACATTAATACATTTAAACTAACGACACAAAATACATACCTAATACACGTACAGAATTCACAGTAGAGCAGCAGCAGGGAGGGAGAGTGAGAGAGAGGCAGAATGCAATTCTTGCATTCTGCCTCTGCAATGGCAGACACAGATATGGAGAAGAAGGACTTTGCGCGACGAAAAACAAAAAACGTCGCGCAAAACGCTGTCGCGCAAACTCACTTTTCCGTCGCACAAAACCAAATTTCCGTCGCGCAATCACGTGTCGACATCTATTTTTTGCGCGACGAAAGAAATTATTCGTCGCACAAAATTCCGTCGCGCATGTACAATATAGCGTCGCGCAAACTACACATTTGGTCGCGCAAAAGAAACTAATTCGTCGCGCAAGAGTGCACCGCTATTACACTTTACGCGACGACGGAATTTCCGTCGCGCAAAAACCCACCTGTATATTGGCGCCAAAAAAAAGTTTCCCTCGTGTTCTTACGCGACGGTTTATTGTTTCGTCGCGCTAAGTTTTCTTTTGAGACGAAAACTATCGTCGCGCAAAATTTTTTACCGCCATAATAGGCGCCAATTTTCTGTCCATCTTTGCGCGACGAAAATTTGGTATTGTCGCGCAATGTTGTCATTCGCGACGATCTTTGTCGTCGCGCAAGATTTTGGCGCCATAACATGGACTTTGCCACTTTTGTGCGACGAAATATATTTACGTCGCGCATAGCCTCTTTCCCGCGACGAAATTAGTTGTCGCGCTAGTTTTCTGTACTTTGCGCGACGGAGTATGTTTTTCGTCGCAAAAGTGATCTTTGCGCGACAAAACTATATTCGTCGCGCAAAATTCCGTCGCGCAAATAGTAAATCGTAGTAGTGTATATATCGAAATGTAATAAAATATTTTATGTTTATATAGACTATAGTTGTTGACTACGTTATATATGTTTCTATCAAAGGAGGTTGAATCATCAAACTCAGAAATTTGTAATAATCTCAAGAAATGAAAAAGCACCAAGAATGTCTCCATCAACCCATTATCACTTCATCTGTTGCTTACTTGGGTGGATGTGACATATGGCGTTTCAAGGAGCGACTGCACCATGAAATCTACAATTCAAACTAATACCAAGATCAGTATTGTAAATAACAAATTGTATTGTAGGGTTAGTGTATGCCAAGAACAAATTGTATCGAAATGGATAGGTCACGAATCACGATAGGTCGATATGCGATTCTGGAATTTCTTAAATTTTTTTTCCTGGGAAAATATTTTAATTTTTAGGGGTTAATTAATGAAAAATGTTGAATAATGTTAAAAGAATGACATCCCAAATAACGTGAGTTTCATGTCACATATTATATCGGTTGGTATCAAATGTGTAGAAGATTTTCTTTGCGTAATTTTAATATGCAAAAACTTTTTCTTGTGCATGTGTAATGTGTTAGACTATTATTTTAACTGTAAGGAAAAATGACTCATTTCTTCCTTCCACGTAATGAACCAAACAACGTCCCCTTAAAGAAGGTCACGTTGCAAAGTACCATTTTCAACTTTTGACTAACCAGAGAGTGACTAACTCACATGTATTTTAAATATAGAGCTAAATACATGGTCTTACTGATCATTCGAGCTAACGTACAAAACTCCCGAATTTAAGTGACATCACAATGAAAAAGTGGATCAAACTCTTTTTCTCTCGTCCTAAGTGCATTCGGGTTTGATTCACATATTAATAAGACATGATGCGATAGCTTATAAATCAATTTATTATGTAATAGCTTTGGGATCTTTGTGCAACCCTTCATTTATTATAACTGAGAGGACATGATCAACAGATCATCATATCATACACAAATTCTTCAGAAAAGTAGAATTACATTATTACCAGAGAACACAACCAAACAGTAACATATAACCATAAGCCTCATTTCAGCTCGGAAATAAGGAAGCACGAAATTACCATCTTATCCCTTAAAACCTATAGTTTGTAGCGGTTCATGTATTCTCCAAATAGAACTTCTTTGTAAATTTCCGGATTGTCTTCGGAAATAAGCTCCTTTATCGGGCCAAATGGTTTCTGAAGGTCGTCGGTACCAACAAAACATGCAATTGATGTACGAGGCTCGAGGGTCGCTGGCATCAAAACTCTGTGCTCTACACTCTTGAACTTGCCATTAGTAACAATCTGTAAAATTAAGTCAAATAATTACGGACTATAATATTGATAAATATACATGTGTTATAACTTGAATGAATGGGAAGAAAACATCTAATTGGGTGTAGTAAAAGTTAAAAATAGCTAGCAGTTACATTACCTGCAACATGTCGGCAAGGTTGGTAAGCAAAGCTCCCTCAACTGGGGGCACGTCGATCCAAACATTGTCATGAAGAACTTGCAGGCCGCTGCTGTCTTGGAGGAGCAAGGTGAGGAAGCCGAGGTCGGAGTGCCTGGTACCGCCTAGAGTCAAATGGGGATCGGGGCAAACCGGGTAATAGTGGCATGCCAGTGACCTCGATTTGAAGCACCTTAGGTTCTCAAGGTAATCACTGTCCAGCCCTAAAGCTTCCGAAAATAATTTGGATAGCTTCTCTTGCACTTTAACGATGTATTTCATATACTCGCGTATCTGCTCTCTGTGAAATAAGCGTATAAACGAGTTTTAGAGTAAGCTCATATTTGAAAAGATCATCATTTAAAGGGGGAAAACCAAATTTTCTATATAAAAAAAGATCATATTAGTGAGCGTAGCATAACTCATTTACCTGCAAACTTCGGGGATGGCTTCAAAGTTACATTCATCTTCTAGGACCTTGCATGACAAGGTGTCTCTCCAATCAGCCGGGGTCGAAACTTTCAATTCTCCATTGCTGAAGAAGTTGACCTTCTTCTTAAAATCGCGCGAATACCACTCCTCCTTGGCCTCCTGGGGAAGCTCATGAAAACCTCGAACACCTTTGAGCACCTCATCCATGACAGCAATTGGAATTCCATGATTCACAATCTGAAAGAAACCCCATTCTTCAGCTGCTTTTCGAAGGTCGTTGATGATCTCTTTTCGCCTGTCGCAGATGTCGACATCCTTGAGATCAATGACAGGAACTTGGAGGTTGGAGTCAACGCCATTGTTTTGGTTGGGGGAAGGTAGGGTCTCTGGAGGGTGTCTGAACATTCTTGGGAGCTTGGTCACCCCAGCGTCTACCAGGCCTTTGACACCAGCTTTTGTTTCATCGAATTGTTTCAATTCCTTCTCCAGCTCACAGTCCACAACTGCCATTTTGAATTCTTTCTTTTTGATTAGTGGAAAACAAGTTTAATGGTTTGTGGCAGTGCAAGTTTATCTTGCTACTTATATAGAGATTCAAGAGAGAACAAAAGAATTCAAACGCTCTTCTGTTTTACTTGGAGAAAAAAAGATGAAGATAATGATAAGCCGGCGTTGAAGAATTCATGATTTTTACACACATGCAACGACAATAGTTAATATTGTTAAATAAAAAAGACAATCGACAAATAGAATCGAACATCAAATCCTAGCTAAAATCTACACCGACTACAACTTTTGGTGGGTTCCATATATATATATATAGAGCAGTGGGTGGGTTGGTGCGTTCTTAGAGTCTCTTGTTCTTGGAGAAAAACAAATAAAGTAAAGAAAAGCCGGCCTTCTTACAATTGACTAGAGCCTATTTAGACAACATTTTCCGGCAACCTTTAGCTGACTAGATGTGTCAGCTGATGTGTGCAATTTTATATACTTCAACTAAGATGAGATGTGTGGTTGAAAGCTTTCAAGACACCATGAAAGTAGTGACACGAGCCCGTACGTGACATCATATATGTTGAATGTAAATAATACGTGTATTGAACTAGTGTCAAATACGAATAACTCGTAACTAGAATTATATAAAGGAAAATCTTATAGCATGTTTATATTATTGTGATATAATAACAAACACGGCTTCTTTTTTTTTAATTCGCTGCAATTGATGCCATTATTCTTACCTAATTGGGCCCCAATAGGCAACTCATCATAGTTGTCAATGAGCTCCATAATTCTTTTATTCTTCTTAAGTCTTGTTTAGTCTGATTTTATTCTTTAACTAGGAAACAAATTCAACGACAAGAGATTTTGCTTGTCAACAACTATGTATAAACTATTTTCATTTTCATAAACCATTTCCATTCTCATCAACCTTGCAACCCTTTACAACATACATGAATACCAAAAGCCATCAAAGAATCTCATCACCAACCATTTGAAAAGTTAGCCTCATAGCAATCGATGACCACCTTTAGCTTTATTTGAATTTGGGTCAAACAAGTTATCTTCAGTCATGAATCATACACCTTCATTTGAACACAGCTTAAACATGACCACATCATGGTTTCATTTTCAAATAACACTATTATTATAGCAAATAGTTTTGTATCATCTCCATACCGTCAATATTCTCGTTACATTTGAGAGTTTTCCTACTCTTTTTTCTCCAAATTGAATGTTCATGTGTGTTTAGATTGTCTGTTTTTTTTTTTTTTTTTTTTTTTTTTTTTTTTTTTTTTTTTTTTTTTTTTGGGGGGGGGAACAAAAGAGTATGTCTGGTGGTGAGACGAAGGGTTAGGTAAGGGCCATTTTGGACTCACAATTTGACACTACACTAATGAAATCTAAATCTTTGTTGTTTTAGAGATCAGGGGCTATAATTCAAAATTCATTTATTTAATTTATAAATAATTAATGGGTTAAATACTTTTTTGGTTACTGAATTTTATACAAAAATTCAATTTAGTAATTGAGAAAAAAAAATTTAGCCAAATTGGTCACTGTATTTCCCAAAATTTACAATTTATAGACATTCTATACTCTTTGGTTAAACGTAGTTTTTATTTTTGTTTTTCTTGGAAGAACTTTCAATCTTCTTCCTCTAACTCAACGAATTAGGATATATATATATATAAAACAAATTAGGGAAAATCTTTAGTTAAAATCGAAATTGTGAGTTATACCAAATTACTTTGCATTGCAATAATGCACAAGTCATGACATGCCGTCCAAATTACTTTGCATTGCAATAATGCACAAGTCATGACATGCCGTACAAGTATTGGTTTTTATCCTCTTTTTTATTTATTTATCAAAGATTAGCCCTCGAATTCCAATTGTTTAATACATACGTGTGTGTGTTTGATCATGATCAAGGTGACAAATATGGGCTGCTTTAAAATATTCCTCCTAATTTAATTTATCAATTATTGTGAATTAAATACTTATTTTAATATTGCCCATTTTGAAGCTCCTTTTTCTTTAATGAGAGCTTGTTAGTAGTTGGGGTTGGTACGTATAACTAGGGCTTATTTAGTAAACCTAACAATTTTAATGGAAATTAAATGAGCAAATTAAAGTTTATGCCACTCTCTTCTCTTCTGTTTAAGAGCTTCATCAAAACTTGAGAAAATGGCACCAGACATTTGAGCTAATGAATAATTTACTCAACATTAATAATTTTTTTTAATGAACAACTTTTGATCAAATTATCTCAAACCTGGAATTCCATGAGAAAAAATATGTGAAGAAACCAACCAAACCAAAGTGCTTTGTTCAATGGTGGAAGGCTCTCTCTCTCTCATAAACAGAAAACCTAAAAGCTCTCCCACCTCTCAGCGCCATTTCATCTCTTTGAGGGGGAGGAGGCCTTGTCCCCTCCCCCTTCCCTACCATCCATGGTTTGTTTCTCTCTTTTGAGGTTCCTCTTGATGTATATGGGTACCTCCAATGGCGGATCCAGAAATTTTCATTCCGTTGAAATGAAACAATAATACTCTAATTCATAATTAATAGATAAAACCATACAAAATACTCATATTCATTATCAAAGAGAACTGCATCAACTTCAAAAAATAGACACACATTGCAATACACCAGAAATATCTCTAAAAATGTGAAATAAACCAAAAAATTAGTGCAATCATGTTCGCCTCCCAAGGCGTCTCGTCTAATTCGACATAAGAACTGACATATCTTAGCGCAATCCTGCTCATTTTAGGGCATGTACTTCATTTTTTAGGTCCGTCATAGTTTTGATACAGGGCTCTATCTGCATTCTAACTCTCAAACTTTGGACCCTTATGAGTACTATCTTAGGGGGAGCTTATTCAAGCAAATATTTCTTCAATATGTAAGAGTTAGGTTATTCTTGCAAAACTCTTTGTGGATTTAACATCCAAGGTTTTTTACCTAGATTGACCTTAGATTCCTTCGTGCATTCATATCATACATGAAAAATTGTTTTAAGTAAAAATATTGCCTAAATATGAAAAATGGTTTTTCGGAATAATTATTTTCTCAAGATAATTTTTGGAGGCTTTTATTCCTTACACATCAAATAAGAAAACTTGATTTTATTGGATTTTAGTATGAAGTAGTATATATTGACTTAATGAGCCATCATTTTTAGCCTAAATCGTATTTTACACTAAAACAGATTTTTCATATTTTGATTTGGCAGGAATTTGATTTTCTAGTATTTTTATTTGAATCCAAATGGGGGGTACTTCATTATTTACATTGTAAACTTAAGTATTTTATATTACTCCATTTACTTAAATGTTGAAAATGAAAATAAGGTAATTTGTTTGTTGTGCTGCGCCCTCTGGAGCATTTCGTCAAGCAGTTTATGGGAAATAAGGTAATTTGCCTGCTGTGCTGCGCCCACTGGAGCATTTCATCAAGCAGTTTATGGGCAATTTGCAGGGGTCAACATTTTCGCCTCCAATGGTGGATTCCGGGCTTGCAGGGGTCAATTGACCCCTCTTGCCCCTATGTGGATCCAGCCTTGTACCCCCATTTTGCTGGGTCCGAATCTCTCTCCCTGTGAGGAGCTAGTGGTGTGCTCGGGCTTTCATGCTCGTTTTTGGTCAACCATTTTGTAGGCCATTACAATAAACAGAGAATAACCTGCATTTTTGTCAATTTCCACAATATCATCATTAATTTTAAAAAGAGTAATGCTACACTTAATTACCACATTTTTATTCTACATTTCTATATCACATGATGTGGTATGTCCCTATCATATGCCTCATTAATTAAATCAATGAAGTGTATTTTAATAAAGAAAGTTTAATTAACATTTTTTTTATTATTTATAAGTGTAGCCCTTTATTTATTACAAGTTACAACTGAGAGGACAAGATACAGCAATTTATAAAGCACTTTATTATGTAATAGCTCTGGGATCTTTGTGCAACCCTTTATTTATTACAAGTTGCAACTGAGAGGACAAGATCAACAGATCATATCATACACAAAACTACAGAAAAGTAAAATTACATTATTACCAGAGAACACAACCAAACAGCAACATAACCATAACCATAAGCCTCAGTGCAGCTCTGAAATGAGGAAGCACGAAATTACCATCTTATCCCTTAAACCTATAGTTTGTAACGTTTCATGTATTCTCCAAATTGGACTTCCATGACAGTAAGTGGAATTCCATGGTTCACAATCTGAAAGAATCCCCATTCTTCAGCTGCTTTTCGAAGGTCATTCATGATCTCTTTTCACCTCTCGCATATGTCAATATCTTTGAGACTAGCAATGGGCGATTAATATCTACTTGGGGTATGTAGAAACTAACAAATCAATATCTATAAACTACAAACTAATGCAACTAGGAGGGTCTTTTATTTTTTATTTTTTATTAAATAGTATATCAGTGCGGCTATATATTTTAAATATAATGTATTTAAATAGTACAGCCGTGCGGCTATACGACGATGTTTAAAAAAAAAAGTAAATTTAGGTTTTAGCCACAAAAAAAACTTTTACTTTTGGAAAAAGCCAAAGTTTTTTCAAAAAAGACATAAAAACCTCTCAACTTTCAAATCAAAGACATGCAAATGTAAATGATTCCTTAGGAAATTCAAAAATAAATAAGGGCAATTTTGTCCATTTTGGCTTCTTTTAAAAAATTTCTCTCTCCTTTGTGTTTTTCCAAAGTCTCCCAAAAAAAAAAAAAGGAGTATAGCCGCCCGGCTATACCTGTTTTTTAATTAAATTGCACAACCGCTCGACTAGCCGCTGGGCGGGTCCCCCAATTTTTTTTAACAAATAGTATAGCCTAGTGGCTATACCCGATTTTAAAATGTTTTTTGCAAAAGTGGTATGCCCTACTTTTTTGGACACGTGGGCGCCTAGGTGCAAGGTGTGTCCCCAATTTTTTTTCGCAAATAGTATAGCCATTCGGCTGTACTCGGTTTTTTATTTTTTAAAAAATAGTACCGCCACGGCTACACTATTGTTTACACGTTATCCCACGGGGAAGCCTTTTTCATAAATAGTATAGCCGCGCGGCTATACTTGGATTTTTCTTGCTTCTTATATAGAGATTCAAGAGAGAATAAAAGAATGGCTTATTATCACAAAACATCCCTAAAGTTTACGAAACTATCAGATTGCATCCTTAATGTTTTTTTGTGTCACTTATGGTCCTCAAGGTTAGTATGTGCAATCACAAATGGTCCCTAACGTTAGGTTCTGTCAAAAACTCTGTTAGTTTGCCATCGTGGCATACATATATATCACAAAACATCCCTGAGGTTTACATACTTATCACAAATGGTCCTTACGATTTTTTTTTTTTAAAATTTAAAATTCATAAAATTTTGGTTTTCTTTTTAAAATTATTTATAAATAAAAAAACAATTTATAAAAGGATTTTAATCTTGAGGACCATTTATGAACCCTAAACCTTTAGTTTTTTTTTTCATTTTTAAATTTTATGAATTTTAAATTATTTTTTAAAAACTTCATTAGTTTGTTGATGTGGCATATATATGGAGCCCACATCTACAATAATATAGTGTCACATGTATTTAAAATTTAATATATATTTTAAAATAATTATAATTCATAAAATTTTAAAAAGAAAACAAAAATTTTATGAATTTTAAATTAAAAAAATTTCGTAAGGACCATTTGTGATAAGTGTGTGAACCTCAAGGATGTTTTGTGATATACATATATGCCACGTCAGCAAATTAACGGAGTTTTTGACGGAACCTAACGGCAGGGACCATTTGTGATCATGCATGCTAACTTTGAGGACCACGAATGACAAAAAAAAAAATTAAGGATGCAATTTGATAGTTTCGTAAACCTTAGGGACGTTTTGTGATAATAAGCCTAAAAGAATTAAAACTTTCTTTGTTTAACTTGGAAAATATGAAGATAACGATGAAGCAGGCGTTGGAGAAGTCATGAATCTTACACATGCCAACGACAATAGTTCAATCAAAAGAGACAATCGACAAAGTGAAGCGAACCTATAACATAAAATCCTAGCTAAAATCTACACCAACTACAACTTTTGGTTGGTTCCATATACATTCTTGGACGCTCTCATGAATTCATAGGCAAAGGGAAGGAAAACAGAAAAGTCGGCCACCCTAGAAATTCCGGCCACCTTTAGCTAACTAGATGTGTCAGCTGATATGTGCAAAGCTATATTTCAACTAAAATGTGATGTGATTCTAGCTAGAACAAGAATTTGGACTTACGTAGTTAATAATGTGGTTGAAAGTAGGAGAGATAATTAGTGACATTATACAATAGTACAATTTGAATACACCATGAAAGTAGTGACATGCGTCCGTACGTATGTGACATCATATGCTAAATGTAAATAATACGTGTATTGAAATAGTGTCAAATATGAACAACTCTTAACTTGTTTAACTAGAATTATATAAAGGAAAACCACTCATTTTTCTCATTTATTAATATATATTGTATGAATTCTTATAGAATTATAAGTCATTTTTGTCTGTGATTGTTTTGTGTGGTTGGAACACTAAATAAAAGTTATTATCTTGTTTTGAGCATACTGCTTTTAGATTCTAGACAATAGTTGGTGGTCCAAGACGTTTGCATTATGTTGTAATTGTTCGTCAATATGTGGCCACGTGTATAGTACTGGGAGCGACAATTTTCTTAACACGAGCATGCAGTGATATGCCAAAAATGCTCTCCAAAAATCCTCATCTAGCATCCAAGCAGCACCCCTAATAATTGCCCAACGAGCTTGCAAGATACTGAAGCACCTTTCCACGTCTTTCCTGTAATCTTCGTGAAAGGAAGCAAAGCTTCTTTCCTTCTCGGATTGGGGATTCGGAATTGTTTTCACGAATGTCGTCCACCTAGAATAAATTCCTTCGGCAAGGTAGTACGCACCAGAGTATACGGTATTGTTGATTTGGTACGTGACCTGGGGCGAATGACCTCGCAATACCTCGTCGAACACCAGGGATTGACCAAGGACATTGAGGTCATTCTGAAATCCGGCAACCCCGAAGAAGGCATGCCAAACCCAACAGTCGAATGAAGCTACGGCCTCCAAAATTATACTTTTTTGGCCCTTTCGATTCTCGTACTCTCTTTGCCAAGCAGTAGGACAATCCTTCCACTGCCAGTGCGTGCAATCGATGCTTCCAATCATTCTTGGGAAACCTTGAGCTTCGCCTTTTCGTAGAAGCCTTTGCAGGTCCCTCGGCGTGGGTTTGCGAAGGTACTTACTCGTGTACAAATTTTTCACTGCATCACAAAATCTCACCAAGCACTCTAGGATAGTAGATTTTCTCATCCTTGCAATCTCATCCACCTGCTCTGCAGATGCCCCATAAGCAAGCATCCGTAAATCAGCTGTAAGTTTTTGCTCCGAGATAACACCCAAAACTCCAACAGCATCATGCTTTTTAATGAAGTATGTGTTGTAATTACAAATATCATGCATGATTTCTTGGAACAAATGTGGCTGCATTCTATATCTCTCTCGAAACTTAAAACCAGGATATAACGAATTTGGGATAAAGTAATCCTCCAAGAGATTCTAACCCCGAGACTCCTTATGTCTGTCCACATTCAAGGCACGACGACGACGGTGTTGCCTTGATTGATTAAGCACACACACTGCTACTGCAAGCATTTGTTCATCTTCTTCATCGGCGTCCCGATTTTCTTCAGCACGTCTACGCCGGATTTCTTCCCTTTTTTTCTGTTGCCTCTCCAACACCCTCCTCAAGTTTGACATTGAGAGTAGAATGTGTTTTGTAAAATCTGAGAAATGAAGGAATAGATAAGAGATGGTGTGAGAGGTATTAGTTGATGGTGTAGTTTTATAGAGGGATTCAGAAGATAGAGATGACACGTGGCACAATTTTAGAGGGTGAAAATCTTATCTGAAATATGAGATTATAATTTTTTTTAAATATCTGAAAATCTTATCTGACATGGGACACGTGGCACAATTTTAGAGGGTGAAAATTTTATCTGAAATCTGAGATTATAATTTATTTTTTTAAATATATGAAAATCTTATCTGACATGGGACACGTGGCACAATTTTAGAGGGTGAAAATCTTATCCGATATCTGAGATTATAATTTTTTTTTAATGAATATCCGAAAATTTTATCTAAAATAAGACACGTGGCAACCGAGATTCTCATCCGTGAATCTTTTCTGAAAAATAATGGACACGTGACAACCAAAAATCTTATCCGAAAATTTAATTACAAAAGATTATGAAAATTAATAGTTTAAAGTATTTGCCTTAGACTTAGCCCTCATGGGTGTGGAACCACAAATGGCAAGACTGACACTATTCACTTGAATAGTGACAGCCCTTGCTTGCCCTTGCCCTAGACTTAGCCCTTGTGGGTGGAGATGCTCTTATGTTTGGCAATGAATTGCCAATTGTATGAAGAAACAGCATTCGCTTTTCTCTCCAAATAGAATGGAGCCCTATGCACTAGGGTTTTAGCTTTGTCTCTGCTATTCGTGCTTCGCTGTTACTTATCATCTTCTATTTCAGTTTTTTATTATTTATTATTTGGTATAATCTATTTTAGCTTCCTTTTACTGTTGAAGATGAAAAGTTATTTTAGTACCAAGTACCAACCCTGTTGAGTTATTCAATAATTAGCTAGCATTGAAGCTGATCGCTGAGTGATAAAGGTCTGAGAAGTTCTTTTGAAGTCAGGGCGGGGTTTATTCAGACACACATTATGCATATGTATTATATAATATCACCTACTTTAGCCATACAATAATGAAAATAGGGACCTAGGTTTAAAAAAAACACTTAATTAATGTGCTTACTAAGGTTCATTTCAAAAGGTTTAGGCCTCTTTGGAAAGGACACCAATAGTGCTGTTTCATTTCAGAGCAATGCTCCCCCTGTCAGGGTTAGCATTGCCAAGGCTTGAAACCTGCTTGACTTAAAAGGATTCTTATGAATTTTTTTTAATTTGATTATAATGTAGTGACGTTGGTAATGGGGTGAAGGAGAATTTTTTGTGATAATGAGTTACTCTATTTTTTGTTCTCTTAATAGGGTGAAGGAGAATTTTGACTCAAGAGAAATGCAGGAAATAGAGTAAGTTGCACTCTCTATCATCAGTGAGTTTTGTATTGAAATTTTAAGCCTTATTATTGACATCAGATATAAAGAGCAACCAACTCATTATGAGGTTCTTATGTATTATTTTCCAATTGATACAGAGATGGAATGTATGTTCGTGTTAATGGACACTTGAAAGTCTTTCGAGGTGTTCGACAAATAGTTGCCTTCTCCGTGAGGTATGGTATAAAAGATGTTCCTTTTAGTTTGAGCAATTTAGATGTCTTGAGATTTTCAGTTGTTTTAATGCCATGTGATTCACATTTCTCATAATCAACACACAGGTGCACAGTGCACGCACACACAAACACTTGAATTTTTCAATATGGTTGAAACAACACATTGAAATTTGTGTCAATCTTAATGTAGATTTCTTACGATCGGGAATAGTTGATTGGGAGAATGTTTTCAATCGTACAATATTGTATTGTTAAAGAAGTTAGATTTCAGACAACTCTTGGATAGAATGCATATCTTATGTCTTTTATATTTGTTCATGGTGTATTTACATTCATTAAAGCTGCAAGGAAATTCTGCAACTCAACCTGAGTCTGTGGACTCATCTCTTAGCACTCCTGTGCGGAGTGGGTCAAGTGGATACCAGACAGCCCCATCAAACCAAGTAAGCTATCTAACTTTGAAAAATTTACATTTCAAGCTGTCCTGTTCATGTTTAGCATGCAATTAATGTTGAATTTTACAGTTCTATGGGCAAGTTAGCGTTGGTGGGATAAAGGGCTGTGATCAGTTGGTCCTCGACTATCTGCAGCAGCATTCAAGCATGTGAGTTATCATGAACTTATTTCCCCTGTTTTGGTTTTTGTTAGTTTGCCTTGTTTTGTGAAGATATGTTGGTTGCGGCTGCCTATATTGAACTCTTGTGACTGGTTTGCTATTGCAGTGGAAAAGAAAAGGGGATACACAGAGATGAACTTTCCCAGCACCTGAAAGTCCCTGTGGAAAAGATATTGTATTCTCTCTCTCTCTCTCTTACCACATCCAATTATGCATGCAGGAGTGACTTCTTTTGATTCTTGTTCTTGATTTCACATTTCTATTTCAGGGAAGCAATCAGGTCTCTTGAAGAGGAAGGCTTAATATATTCCACGATTGATGAGTTTCACTACAAGTCAGCAGCATATTTTGACTTTGTGCTGCTACGGTTGGAAAGGAAAGTAACTTATATGAATGTTGTGATGTATATTTCTCTTTTAATATCTTTTTATGTCCATTTGGATGGGTTTAGTACCAAAGTTCAAACAATTACATTTGTTTTGTTTAATCAAAAGCGCTACTCTTCCAGCCAAAAAATATTCTGGATTGAACATTCAGTATCAAATACTAAAATAGTCACAGTAGTTAAATGTCATTTAACTAATTTGTTATGTGTTTATTTAAAAACTAAATTGTTAAAATTAAGAGGAAAGATAACACTGCCTGCCTAGCCATTGAATATGAAGATCCGAGGTTGATAAAGGTTGCGTCTATGTATTATTTGTCACTCTAATTTTTATTCTTAGGGTAAATTATTCAAATGGTCATTAAATTTGTACTCGATTTACATTTTGGTCCTTAAACTAAATTATTCGTTCAAATGGTCCACTAACTCTTTATTAATCGGCGCTTTGGTCATACGGTTACATTTTCTGTTAAATTTAGTCATGTGAGCAGCACATGCTACATTTGTGGGGGCAAATAAGACTTTTGACCTATCTATCACCCTTTTATCACCACTTGATCACCTATGTATCACCACTTTATCACCTATTTGGGGACATAGGACGGTTATGGACGGTTTTACCCTTACATTTGACGGCAATAGTAACATAATGTAACGGTAGGATCAATGGAGTGATTAATATAGAGTTGATGAACCATTTGAACGAATAATTTAATTGAATGACCAAAATGTAAATCGGGTATAAATTTAAGGACCATTTGAGTAATTTACCCTTATTCTTATAATTTCTAGAGTATCAACATCAACTTAGAATTCGAATTAATGTGAAGCAAAAAAGGAATTAAAGAGTTCAAGTACAAGTGACATGTAAAGACAGTGGACCAAAGAAAACTTAGCGTCCCCCTTTTCTTCTTAGCGTTGCACGGCTCCATTTGGGGAGGAGGAGGTTTGTCCCTCCCCCAACCCCAACCCACCCCTCTTCCCCACCCCACCCCCCCGCCCCGCCCCCCCTCACCCCAACTAAAAACACCCACATGCACCTTGTCTCTTTCGTTTATGCTAGTTTTCAACCTCTCTTGCTTTGGATTCTTTTGTGGGGCTGGTCTTATTTTGTGTTTGAGCCTGTTTGGCTGTGTTGGTAGCTGTCTTTGAGAGTTGGTAGTTGTCTCTGAGAATTGGTTGCTTCTCCTGGTGACTGCTTGGGCCTTGTGTTCTGGGTTGAGATTATATGTCTCAAGCTGATTTTGTGTCCTCCTTTCTTCGCCAATCAACCCTTTCATTCAGATTTACTTCTCCCACAACATCCCCTCCTACTCTTGCCTTCTCCTTTTTCCAAATCTGGTTTCTCCATCGGGATATAGGAACTTCTTCTCTAAGTGCTTTGTCGCGTCGTTATCGGATTGTATATACAGCTCTTGCTAAGGTTCTAGCTTTGGTGCTTGCACCAATACTCTCCACTTCCTTGATTTCGATCCTTTGGTATATACCATGCTTGTGTTGTGATTGGTTGCTACTTTCTTCTTGGTGCACAAGCGGACTCGAGTGTGAAGCAGAAAGTGACTCTTGGAGAAATGTTCTTGTGCTGATGTGTTTATGTTTTTTGGGGAAATTTTGTTCTTGGCCTAAGATCGGTGGGTCTCTATGCGCAGCTATGCTGACTTGTGTGGAGGATGTGAATCCCCTCCTTTGTGGCCATATTGGTGAGGTAGGTACGGTCTCCGGTCCCTTTGTGGCGACAGTGGCTCGGTTTTGAATTTTGTTTTGATTTTGTATGGGGAAGAAAAAGCTAAAAACACCAAGTTCTATTTAATTATGATGAATTTTTTTATTTATTAGAGAATTAGAAATTTGTCATATCCATAAACAGTGATTAGAGAAGTGAATGAACACAATCATTTATTTTTTGAAGTCCGTTTAAAACAATCAAACTGACCCAAAAAAGAATAATGATGAAAAGTCTTTTCTGTTTGGTTGATGAGAAAAGTAATGGTTCAGGCAACTAATAAATCTTCATTGTCTTTCGGAAGAACCATTGAACAAATCAAATTTGTCTGCTTCTCTAGATTTTCTTACTTGTCACTACATGAAAATATCTAGCAAATAACAATTTTTTTTTTTTTTTTGGCTTTCATCTGGCAAATAACTTCTTTTGTTTTGCCTTCATCTAGCAAATAACATGTTGAATGTGGTGGTGATCAATAGTGATAAGGCTTCGAGTACTAGGGACTTGGTAGTCGCCAACACAAATAGAAGTGAAAGATGTCGTGTTTATATACAATGTTTCACTCTACGATAGGAGCCAAGAATAATAAATTTGCCGAATACTTGGTCGTCTTTTTTCTTTGTAGGATTTCATTACGAAAAAAAAAAATTAATGGGTTCCTTAATATATGTTCATGGTTTCGAGTCAAGATTTTATGTGTGTGGAGACCCCTCACAAAATATCTATATAAAAATTTTGAATTCATAATACATGCAAAAGTTAACTAGGAGGACGATAATTATATATATCACATACTTGTTGCACCTCCTACGACTTGCTTAATTGATTTCCCTTCTCTCTTGAGGACTTATTTCTCGGTTGTTGTTGGAAGTTTGAATGAAAATCAATGACTTTTGTTCCACATTGGTATAAAGAAGAAAAAGTGAGGTCTTTATAAGTGTGGTAGCCCTACAAGAGGCAATTGGAAGTTGAGCCAAGTAGAAGCTAATTGGGCTTCAAATTCAACATGGGAATTGAGTATTTAATATTCAATATTTAATTATCAAGAAGATGGCCTTGGGCCTTGGGGCACTTGGGCAATTAAGATTTAATTTAGCTAATGTGTTGACACGTGGGGATAATGGTTGGGGCTTTTTTATATTAAATAATAGTATAGCCGAACGGCTATACTCAGTTTTGAAATTTTTTTAAAAAAGACATGTGTTGACATGTGGCCCCAATTGGTTGGGAATTTTTTGGGGACTTTTATTTTTATTTAAAAATAGTATAGCCGCATGCGGCATATACTATACTCAGTTTTGAATTTTCAAAGGAAGCTATGTGTTGACACGCGTGGCATGTGTTGAATGGTTGGGGGCCCTTTTTTATATTGAAAATTAGTATAGCCAGGCTAAGCTTTTTTTTTTTTCAAAGCTATACTCAGTTTTTTTTTTTGAATTTTTTTTTTTTTTTTAAAGGCATGTGTTGACACATGGCCACTATTGGTTGGGGACTTTTTTTTTTTTATAGGAGTTTTTTTTTATTTAAAAAAAATAGTATAGCCACACCATATATAAAATTAGTATAGCTCAGTTTTGAATTTTTTTTTTTTTTTAGCTATGTGTTGACACGTGGCGTTTTGAATTTTTTTTAAAGAATGGTTAAATTGGCCCTTTTTTTTATATTAAAAATTAGTATAGCCGCGCGGCTATACTCGTTTTTTTTTTTTTTTGGGTATAAAACAAAAATATAGTAGAGGCGGGGGCCGTTACTTTTTTTTTTTTTTTTGAAAAAAAAATTGAATTTTATAAATAGTATAGACGAGCGGCTATAGTGTTTTACATATGTATTCATATATAGACACACACACACACACACACATGTGGGTACGTATTTTTCAACAATACATTCGTGTTCTATACACGTGTCACGTTTTCTTTAAAAAGCAAACATACAATAGTCGTATTGTATATATACGTACGTATTTCTAATGTTTTATACTATTATTTTTTACAAAGTTTTCAGTAACACACACAAATTCACGTATTATGCCTCTCACGTATTATTGAATAAGAATAATATACGGTGTAAAAATTATATTAAAATATCAAATAGTGGAATATTAATATCTACTTTGGAAATGTTGCAAATTCATATCCATAAGGTACAAGCCAATGCAACCACTCTAGAAGGGTCCTTTTTTGCATTTTCAAGAATTTTTTTTTCCACCAAACAAAAAGAAAGAAAGAAAAAAAAGAGTACAGCCGCACGGCCATACTCAGTTTTGAATTTTTTAAAAATTAACTATGTGTTGACACGTGGGCATAATGGCTGGGGGCTTTTTTTATATTAAAAAATAGTATAGCCGCACGGCTATACTCAGTTTTGAATTTTTAAAAAAAAGGCAAGTGTTGACACGTGGCCCCTATTGGTTGGGAGACATTTTTTATAATTAAAAATAGTACAGCCGCACGGCCATACTCATAGGGGTATTTTTTAATATAAAAAAATAGTATAGCCGCACGGCTATACTCAGTTTTGAATTTTTTTTAAATTAACTAATGCGTTGACACGTGGGGATAATGGCTGGGGCTTTTTTATATTAAATAATAGTATAGCCGAACGGCTATACTCAGTTTTGAATTTTTTTTTAAAAAGACATGTGTTGACACGTGGTCCCAATTGGTTGGGGGACTTTTCTTATATTTAAAAATAGTATAGCCGCGCGGCTATACTCAGTTTTGAATTTTTCAAAGGAAGCTATGTGTTGACACGTGGCGCGTAATGGTTGGGGCCTTTTTTTATATTGAAAATTAGTATAGCCAGGCGGCTATACTCAGTTTGGAATTTTTTTTTTA
This sequence comes from Prunus dulcis, assembly GCF_902201215.1. Lineage (NCBI taxonomy): Eukaryota > Viridiplantae > Streptophyta > Magnoliopsida > Rosales > Rosaceae > Prunus > Prunus dulcis. The sequence goes on along the minus strand of NC_047657.1, from coordinate 18,178,161 downwards.
AAGGCATGTGTTGACACATGTCCACTATTGGTTGGGGACTTTTTTTTATAGGAGTTTTTTTAATATTAAAAAATAGTATAGCCGCGCGGCTATACTCAGTTTTGAATTTTTTTAAAGAAAGCTATGTGTTGACACGGGGCGCGTAATGGTTGGGGCCCTTTTTTATATTAAAAATTAGTATAGCCGCGCGGCTATACTCGTTTTTTTTTTTTTGGGTATAAAACAAAAATATAGTAGAGGCGGGGGGTGTTTCTTTTTTTTTTTTTTTTGAAAAAAAAATTGAATTTTATAAATAGTATAGACGAGCGGCTATAGTGTTTTACATATGTATTCATATATATACACACACACACACACACACATGTAGGTACGTATTTTTCAACAATACATTCGTGTTCTATACACGTGTCACGTTTTCTTTAAAAAGCAAACGTACAATAGTCGTATTGTGCATATACGTACGTATTTCTAATATTTTATACTAGTATTTTTTACAAAGTTTTCAGTAACGCACACAAATTCACGTATTATACTAATAATTCTCACGTATTATTGAATAAGAATAACATATGGTATAAAAATTATATTAAAATATCAAATAGTGGAATATTAATATCTACTTTGGATATGTTGCAAATTCATATCCATAAGGTAAAAGCCAATGCAACCACTCTAGAAGGGTCCTTTTTTGCATTTTCAAGAATTTTTTTTTCCCCCAAACAAAAAGAAAGAAAAAAAAAAGAGTACAGCCGCACGGCCATACTCAGTTTTGAATTTTTTAAAATTAACTATGTGTTGACACGTGGTCATAATGGCTGGGGGCTTTTTTTATATTAAAAAATAGTATAGCCGCACGGCTATACTCAGTTTTGAATTTTTTTTAAAAAGGCAAGTGTTGACACGTGGCCCCTATTGGTTGGGAGACATTTTTTATAATTAAAAATAGTACAGCCGCACGGCCATACACATAGGGGTATTTTTTAATATACAAAAATAGTATAGCCGCACGGCTATACTCAGTTTTGAATTTTTTTTAAATTAACTAATGCGTTGACACGTGGGGATAATGGCTGGGGCTTTTTTATATTAAATAATAGTATAGCCGAACGGCTATCCTCAGTTTTGAAATTTTTTTAAAAAAGACATGTGTTGACACGTGGCCCCAATTGGTTGGGGGACTTTTCTTATATTTAAAAATAGTATAGCCGCGCGGCTATACTCAGTTTTGAATTTTTCAAAGGAAGCTATGTGTTGACACGTGGCGCGTAATGGTTGGGGCCCTTTTTTTATTGAAAATTAGTATAGCCAGGCGGCTATACTCAGTTTGGAATTTTTTTTTTAAAGGCATGTGTTGACACATGGCCACTATTGGTTGGGGACTTTTTTTTATAGGAGTTTTTTTAATATTAAAAAATAGTATAGCCGCGAGGCTATACTCAGTTTTGAATTTTTTTAAAGAAAGCTATGTGTTGACACGTGGCGCGCAATGGTTGGGGCCCTTTTTTATATTAAAAATTAGTATAGCCGCGCGGCTATACTCGTTTTTTTTTTTTTTTGGGTATAAAACAAAAATATAGTAGAGGCGGGGGCCGTTACTTTTTTTTTTTTTTTTGAAAAAAAAATTGAATTTTATAAATAGTATAGACTGACTGGCTATATAGTTTTTACATATGTATTCATATACACACACACACACACATGTACATGTAGGCGTGATTTTTTCAACAATACACATTGTTCTATATACACGTGCCACGTTTTCTTTAAAAAGCAAACATACAATAGTCGTATTGTATATATACGTACGTATTTCTAATGTTTTATACTATTATTTTTTACAAAGTTTTCAGTAACACACACAAATTCACGAATTATACCTCTCACGTATTATTGAATAAGAATAATATACGGTGTAAAAATTATATTAAAATATCAAATAGTGGAATATTAATATCTACTTTGGATATGTTGCAAATTCATATCCATAAGGTGCAAGCCAATGCAACCACTCTAGAAGGGTCCTTTTTTGCATTTTCAAGAATTTTTTTTTCCCCCAAACAAAAAGAAAGAAAGAAAAAAAAGAGTACAGCCGCACGGCCATACTCGGTTTTGAATTTTTTAAAATTAACTATGTGTTGACACGTGGGCATAATGGCTGGGGGCTTTTTTTATATTAAAAAATAGTATAGCCGCACGGCTATACTCAGTTTTGAATTTTTTAAAAAAGGCAAGTGTTGACACGTGGCCCCTATTGGTTGGGAGACATTTTTTATAATTAAAAATAGTACAGCCGCACGGCCATACTCATAGGGGGATTTTTTAATATACAAAAATAGTATAGCCGCACGGCTATACTCAGTTTTGAATTTTTTTTAAATTAACTAATGTGTTGACACGTGGGGATAATGGCTGGGGGCTTTTTTATATTAAATAATAGTATAGCCGAACGGCTATACTCAGTTTTGAAATTTTTTTAAAAAAGACATGTGTTGACACGTGGCCCCAATTGGTTGGGGGACTTTTCTTATATTTAAAAATAGTATAGCCGCGCGGCTATACTCAGTTTTGAATTTTTCAAAGGAAGCTATGTGTTGACACGTGGCGCGGAATGGTTGGGGCCCTTTTTTATATTGAAAATTAGTATAGCCAGGCGGCTATACTCAGTTTGGAATTTTTTTTTAAAGGCATGTGTTGACACATGGCCACTATTGGTTGGGGACTTTTTTTTATAGGAGTTTTTTTAATATTAAAAAATAGTATAGGCGCGCGGCTATACTCAGTTTTGAATTTTTTTAAAGAAAGCTATGTGTTGACACGTGGCGCGTAATGGTTGGGGCCCTTTTTTATATTAAAAATTAGTATAGCCGCGCGGCTATTCTTTTTTTTTTTTTTTTTTTGGGTATAAAACAAAAATATAGTAGAGGCGGGGGGCGTTTCTTTTTTTTTTTTTTTTGAAAAAAAATTGAATTTTATAAATAGTATAGACGAGCGGCTATAGTGTTTTACATATGTATTCATATATAGACACACACACACACACACACACATGTAGGTACGTATTTTTCAACAATACATTCTTGTTCTATACACGTGTCACGTTTTCTTTAAAAAGCAAACATACAATAGTCGTATTGTATATATACGTACGTATTTCTAATGTTTTATACTATTATTTTTTACAAAGTTTTCAGTAACACACACAAATTCACGTATTATAACTCTCACGTATTATTGAATAAGAATAATATACGGTGTAAAAATTATATTAAAATATCAAATAGTGGAATATTAATATCTACTTTGGATATGTTGCAAATTCATATCCATAAGGTAAAAGCCAATGCAACCACTCTAGAAGGGTCCTTTTTTGCATTTTCAAGAATTTTTTTTCCCCCAAACAAAAAGAAAGAAAGAAAAAAAAGAGTACAGCCGCACGGCCATACTCAGTTTTGAATTTTTTAAAATTAACTATGTGTTGACACGTGGGCATAATGGCTGGGGGCTTTTTTTGTATTAAAAAATAGTATAGCCGCACGGCTATACTCAGTTTTGAATTTTTTTAAAAAAGGCAAGTGTTGACACGTGGCCCCTATTGGTTGGGAGACATTTTTTATAATTAAAAATAGTACAGCCGCACGGCCATACTCATAGGGGGATTTTTTAATATACAAAAATAGTATAGCCGCACGGCTATACTCAGTTTTGAATTTTTTTTAAATTAACTAATGCGTTGACACGTGGGGATAATGGCTGGGGCTTTTTTATATTAAATAATAGTATAGCCGAACGGCTATACTCAGTTTTGAAATTTTTTTAAAAAAGACATGTGTTGACACGTGGCCCCAATTGGTTGGGGGACTTTTCTTATATTTAAAAATAGTATAGCCGCGCGGCTATACTCGGTTTAGAATTTTTCAAAGGAAGCTATGTGTTGACACGTGGCGCGTAATGGTTGGGGCCCTTTTTTATATTGAAAATTAGTATAGCCAGGCGGCTATACTCAGTTTGGAATTTTTTTTTTAAAGGCATGTGTTGACACATGGCCACTATTGGTTGGGGACTTTTTTTTATAGGAGTTTTTTTAATATTAAAAAATAGTATAGCCGCGCGGCTATACTCAGTTTTGAATTTTTTTCAAGAAAGCTATGTGTTGACACGTGGCGCGTAATGGTTGGGGCCCTTTTTTATATTAAAAATTAGTATAGCCGGGCGGCTATACTCTTTATTATATTTTTTTTTTGGGGTATAAAACAAAAATATAGTAGAGGCGGGGGGCGTTACTTTATTTTTGAAAAAACAATTGAATTTAATAAGTAGTATAGACGAGCGGCTACAGTCTTTTACATATGTATTCATATATAGACACACACACACACACACACACATGTAGGTACGTATTTTTCAACAATACATTCGTGTTCTATACACGTGTCACGTTTTCTTTAAAAAGCAAACATACAATAGTCGTATTGTATATATACTTACGTATTTCTAATGTTTTATACTATTATTTTTTACAAAGTTTTCAGTAACACACACAAATTCACGTATTATACCTCTCACGTATTATTGAATAAGAATAATATACGGTGTAAAAATTATATTAAAATATCAAATAGTGGAATATTAATATCTACTTTGGATATGTTGCAAATTCATATCCATAAGGTACAAGCCAATGCAACCACTCTAGAAGGGTCCTTTTTTGCATTTTCAAGAATTTTTTTTTCCCCCAAACAAAAAGAAAGAAAGAAAAAAAAGAGTACAGCCGCACGGCCATACTCAGTTTTGAATTTTTTTAAAATTAACTATGTGTTGACACGTGGGCATAATGGCTGGGGGCTTTTTTTATATTAAAAAATAGTATAGCCTCACGGCTATACTCAGTTTTGAATTTTTTAAAAAAAAGGCAAGTGTTGACACGTGGCCCCTATTGGTTGGGAGACATTTTTTATAATTAAAAATAGTACAGCCGCACGGCCATACTCATAGGGGTATTTTTTAATATACAAAAATAGTATAGCCGCACGGCTATACTCAGTTTTGAATTTTTTTTAAATTAACTAATGCATTGACACGTGGGGATAATGGCTGGGGCTTTTTTATATTAAATAATAGTATACCGAACGGCTATACTCAGTTTTGAAATTTTTTTAAAAAAGACATGTGTTGACACGTGGCCCCAATTGGTTGGGGACTTTTTTCTTATTTTTAAAATAGTATAGCCAGCCGGTTACCGCTATATCAGTTTTGAATTTTTTCAAAGGAAGCTATGTGTTGACACGCGGGATGCCAGAATGGTTGGGGCCCTTTTTTATTTTGAAAATTAGTATAGCCAGGCGGCTATACTCAGTTTGGAATTTTTTTTTTAAAGGCATGTGTTGACACATGGCCACTATTGGTTGGGGACTTTTTTTTATATTAAAAAATAGTATAGCCGCGCGGCTATACTCAGTTTTGAATTTTTTTAAAGAAAGCTATGTGTTGACACGTGGCGCGTAATGGTTGGGGCCCTTTTTTATATTAAAAATTAGTATAGCCGGGCGGCTATACTCTTTATTATATTTTTTTTTTGGGGTATAAAACAAAAATATAGTAGAGGCGGGGGGCGTTACTTTATTTTTGAAAAAACAATTGAATTTAATAAGTAGTATAGACGAGCGGCTACAGTCTTTTACATATGTATTCATATATAGACACACACACACACACACACACACATATGTAGGTACGTATTTTTCAACAATACATTCGTGTTCTATACACGTGTCACGTTTTCTTTAAAAAGCAAACATACAATAGCCGTATTGTATATATACGTACGTATTTCTAATGTTTTATACTATTATTTTTTACAAAGTTTTCAGTAACACACACAAATTCACGTATTATACCTCTCACGCATTATTGAATAAGAATAATATACGGTGTAAAAATTATATTAAAATATCAAATAGTGGAATATTAATATCTACTTTGGATATGTTGCAAATTCATATCCATAAGGTGCAAGCCAATGCAACCACTCTAGAAGGGTCCTTTTTTGCATTTTCAAGAATTTTTTTTTCCCCCAAACAAAAAGAAAGAAAGAAAAAAAAGAGTACAGCCGCACGGCCATACTCAGTTTTGAATTTTTTTAAAATTAACTATGTGTTGACACGTGGGCATAATGGCTGGGGGCTTTTTTTATATTAAAAAATAGTATAGCCGCATGGCTATACTCAGTTTTGAATTTTTTTAAAAAAGGCAAGTGTTGACACGTGGCCCCTATTGGTTGGGAGACATTTTTTATAATTAAAAATAGTACAGCCGCACGGCTATACTCATAGGGGTATTTTTTAATATACAAAAATAGTATAGCCGCACGGCTATACTCAGTTTTGAATTTTTTTTAAATTAACTAATGCGTTGACACGTGGGTATAATGGCTGGGGCTTTTTTATATTAAATAATAGTATAGCCGAACGGCTATACTCAGTTTTGAAATTTTTTTAAAAAAGACATGTGTTGACACGTGGCCCCAATTGGTTGGGGGACTTTTCTTATATTTAAAAATAGTATAGCCGCGCGGCTATACTCGGTTTTGAATTTTTCAAAGGAAGCTATGTGTTGACACGTGGCGCGTAATGGTTGGGGCCCTTTTTTATATTGAAAATTAGTATAGCCAGGCGGCTATACTCAGTTTGGAATTTTTTTTTAAAAGGCATGTGTTGACACATGGCCACTATTGGTTGGGGACTTTTTTTTATAGGAGTTTTTTTAATATTAAAAAATAGTATAGGCGCGCGGCTATACTCAGTTTTGAATTTTTTTAAAGAAAGCTATGTGTTGACACGTGGCGCGTAATGGTTGGGGCCCTTTTTTATATTAAAAATTAGTATAGCCGCGCGGCTATACTCGTTTTTTTTTTTTTTTGGGTATAAAACAAAAATATAGTAGAGGCGGGGGCCGTTACTTTTTTTTTTTTTTTTGAAAAAAAAATTGAATTTTATAAATAGTATAGACGAGCGGCTATAGTGTTTTACATATGTATTCATATATAGACACACACACACACACACACAAGTAGGTACGTATTTTTCAACAATACATTCGTGTTCTATACACGTGTCACGTTTCCTTTAAAAAGCAAACATACAATAGTCGTATTGTATATATACGTACGTATTTCTAATGTTTTATACTATTATTTTTTACAAAGTTTTCAGTAACACACACAAATTCACGTATTATACCTCTCACGTATTATTGAATAAGAATAATATACGGTGTAAAAATTATAATAAAATATCAAATAGTGGAATATTAATATCTACTTTGGATATGTTGCAAATTCATATCCATAAGGTACAAGCCAATGCAACCACTCTAGAAGGGTCCTTTTTTGCATTTTCAAGAATTTTTTTTTTCCCCAAACAAAAAGAAAGAAAGAAAAAAAAGAGTACAGCCGCACGGCCATACTCAGTTTTGAATTTTTTAAAATTAACTATGTGTTGACACGTGGGCATAATGGCTGGGGGCTTTTTTTATATTAAAAAATAGTATAGCCGTACGGCTATACTCAGTTTTGAATTTTTTAAAAAAGGCAAGTGTTGACACGTGGCCCCTATTGGTTGGGAGACATTTTTTATAATTAAAAATAGTACAGCCGCACGGCCATACTCATAGGGGTATTTTTTAATATACAAAAATAGTATAGCCGCACGGCTATACTCAGTTTTGAATTTTTTTTAAATTAACTAATGCGTTGACACGTGGGGATAATGGCTGGGGCTTTTTTATATTAAATAATAGTATAGCCGAACGGCTATACTCAGTTTTGAAATTTTTTTAAAAAAGACATGTGTTGACACGTGGCCCCAATTGGTTGGGGGACTTTTCTTATATTTAAAAATAGTATAGCCGCTCGGCTATACTCAGTTTTGAATTTTTCAAAGGAAGCTATGTGTTGACACGTGGCGCGTAATGGTTGGGGCCTTTTTTTATATTGAAAATTAGTATAGCCAGGCGGCTATACTCAGTTTGGAATTTTTTTTTTAAAGGCATGTGTTGACACATGGCCACTATTGGTTGGGGACTTTTTTTTATAGGATTTTTTTAATATTAAAAAATAGTATAGCCGCGCGGCTATACTCAGTTTTGAATTTTTTTAAAGAAAGCTATGTGTTGACACGTGGCGCGTAATGGTTGGGGCCCTTTTTTATATTAAAAATTAGTATAGCCGGGCGGCTATACTTTTTTTTTTTTTTTGGGTATAAAACAAAAATATAGTTGAGGGAGGGGGCGTTACTTTTTTTTTGAAAAAACAATTGAATTTAATAAATAGTATAGACGAGCGGCTATAGTCTTTTACATACGTATTCATATATAGACATACACACACACACACACACACACACACACACACACACACACATACGTAGGTACGTATTTTTCAACAATACATTCGTGTTCTATACACGTTTCACGTTTTCTTTAAAAAGCAAACATACAATAGTTGTATTGTACATATACGTACGTATTTCTAATATTTTATACTAGTATTTTTTACAAAGCTTTCTGTAACACACACAAATTCATGTATTATACCAATAATTCTCACGTATTATTGAATAACAATAACATACGGTATAAAAATTACATTAAAATATCAAATAGTTGAATATTAATATCTACTTTGGATATGTTGCAAATTAATATCCATAAGGTACAAACCAATGCAACTACTCTAGAAGGTCCTTTTTTGTATTTTCACGAATTTTTTTTTCAAAAAAAAAAAAGAAAGAAAAAAAGAGTACAGCCGCACGGCTATACTCTTTGGAATTTTTATTAAAAGGAAATGTGTTTACACGTGGGCATAATGGCTGGGGGTCTTTTTTTATATTTAAAAATAAGTATAGCAGCACGGCTATACTCAATTTTGAATTTTTTTTAAAGAAAGATATGTGTTGACACGTGGGCATAATGGCTAGGGGGTCTTTTTTTTATATTTAAAAATAGTATAGCCGCACGGCTATA